>NW_007726807.1:486775-488184 GCF_000696425.1 Galeopterus variegatus
TAGTGTCCTTTGATGAACAAAAGTTTTTAATTTTGATGAAGTCCAATTTGTCCATTTTTTTTCTTTTGCTGCTACACTTTTGGTGTCATATCCAAAAAAAAATTGCCAAATCCAATAACATGAAGATTTTCCCTGTTTTCTTCTATGGGTTTTATAGCTTTAGCTCTTACATTTAGATCTTTGACCCACTTTGAGTTAATTTTTGTACATTGTGTTAGGTAGAGTGAAGATCTTATTTTAATAGACATGTGCTGCATGACAACATTTCAGTCAACAACAGACTATGCATATGACAGTGGTCTTGTAAGATTATAATGGCTACACCATATAGCGTAGGTGTGGAGTAGGCTATACCATCTAGGTTTGTGTAAGTATGCAATGATGTTCACACAAGGACAAAATTGCCTAGTTACCACATTTCTCAGCACATTATTAAGCAATATATGACTATTTAATTTTAATTTTAATTGGTATATTTAAAATAATTATTCAAATATCACATTTCTCTTTTAAAGGCCCTTTAAAATAGTTCCTGAGTTTATCTAAACCTTTGTATCTCAACATATTTCTCACAAACAATCTCAATACTGAATTACGAGTATTTATAAAACAATTTTTACTCCAAGGGCACGTCCATTACTCTAGGATCTGTTCAACGGAAGTTTCTTTTATGATGGAAATTTCTCTGCATGGTCCAGTAAAATAAGCATTATCTACATGTGGCCATTGAGCAATTAAAATGTGGCTAGTGCGACAGAGGAATTGAGTTTTTAATTTTAGTTGATTCAAATTTAAATTTAAATGCCCTTATGTGGCTAGTGGCTGCCATATTGGACAATGCAATGTCTAGATTCTCTTAAGATTTTTCCCAGAAAATTACATACCTGGGCTGTATTATTCTAGCTTTTAACAGAAAAGCCTTCAGAACCTGAAATTGACACTACATCCTTAGTTGAGGATTAGATATATTAAGGTTAGATATAAGAACTGCTACATGAAAAGTGTCCTTGAATTTTCTGTAGAATTCCTGTTAAATCACACTTCATCTAGTTCACTGTTCCCTCTATAAATGCTCTGCATGACAGAGTCCTCTCATATTCAGTATTCTTAAAACATTTTTTTAAAATCTTTTGGCAATATGGTATACTTACTTTAAATAATAAAGTCCTTGTAATTTTTCATCTTTTCTTTATTTTCTTGATTAAGAAACTCAGAACTAAGAAGAAATACTTTTTGATGAATTGTAGTAGTTCCTCTTAAACTTTGTTTTCTAGTATAATCATTTTCTCTCCTTCGTCCCCCCTTCTATACTCTCCCAAACTGCATTATTTTTGCTTGTGATATTTTACCTTGATTGTTTTTTTTTTTTAAAGATGACCGGTAAGGGGATCTTAACCCTTGACTTGGTG
>NW_007726807.1:488852-503296 GCF_000696425.1 Galeopterus variegatus
AACCCGGGGCCTTGGTGTTATCAGCACCGCACTCTCCCGAGTGAGCCACAGGCCAGCCCTTACCTTGATTGTCGATTTGATGGTATCTGTTCCTTTCCTTTTAGAGTAGTAGCTAGCCAGATATACAATGATATGACTGTTTTAACCCCAACCCTGCTCAGATAACAATTTAATCTTCCTCATGAGCCTCCATCCCTCTTAGTGGCTGTGGCCAGGTCAGGAGAGGGCTATCTAAACTCTCCAGTTAATAGCAACTTAGCATCATCAGATTGAATTAGTCCATTTCAGTTAAGTCAGTCTCTTTTAGGTAAATATTCCATATTTAAAATTTCCTCTGCCTATGTAGTGGGTTGAATAGAGTCCCCCCAAAATTCCACCTGGAACTTGTGAATGTAATCTTATTTGGAAATAGGGTCTTTGCGGATGTTGCTTCTCCAAGAGACCTGGCTATAGACTGAACGTTTGTGCCCTTCCTCCAACTCCCTTCCCCCCGCAAAAAAATCATATGTTAAATCTTAACACCAATATGATAGTATTGGAGGTGGGGCCTTTGGGAGGTGATTAGGTCCTGAGGGTGGAACCCTCATGAATGGGATTAGTGCCCTTATAAAAGAGGCCCCAGGGGACTCTCTTGCCCCATCCACCATGTGAGAACACAGAGAAAAGATGGCCATCTACGAATCAGGAAGAAATCTGCTGGCATCTTCATCTTAGACTTCCCATCCTCCTGAACTTTGAGAAATAGATTTCTGTTGTTTATAGCCACCTAGTTTACAGTATTTTGTTACAGCAGTCCAAAAGGACTAAGACAGACCTCAAAATGAGGAACAGGGTATGACCCTTCTCAGCTTTAAGCTTCCCTCTCTTGCCATCTAAATTAGCCCCACATCCCAGGATTCTGGCCCGAGGAGGGAGGTCATGCTACACCTTTGGGACTAAAAGGCGCCGGCTTCTCCTGCTTCCTGTGTACATCACAGCCTTGGCTTATAGAAAAGTCTCCAGCTTTTGATGCATTAAAGGGAGCTTAAGAAGCTTAGGAAACACTTCCTCTGTTTGGAAGTCTGGTTTTCAACCGTCTTGCTGGGGACACAGATATCCTGTTTTGGATATCAAACACTTAACATTGATTCTTTTTGCGTCTCTGTATAATAATCCTAATCCTCCCCAAGGCAAGTAAGTGCCCCTGGCAGAATAAGTGGAAAGTCACACAAGCACTGAAGGCAGACGAGAAAAGAATAAATATGTTTTGTTTTTTTTTTTGTCCTTTTTGAGACCGGCCGCACCGTGCTCAGCCAGTGAGCGCACCGGTCATCCCTATATAGGATCGGAACCCACGGCGGGAACCCTGCTGCGCTCCCAGCGCTGCACTCTCCTGGGTGCACCACCGCTCGGCCCAGAATAAATATGTTGATAGACTAGATGGACAGATAGATATTTTATATTAGCCTCCTCACAGGA
Organism: Galeopterus variegatus; assembly: GCF_000696425.1. Classification (NCBI taxonomy): domain Eukaryota; kingdom Metazoa; phylum Chordata; class Mammalia; order Dermoptera; family Cynocephalidae; genus Galeopterus; species Galeopterus variegatus. Next base: position 490,311 of record NW_007726807.1, read on the forward strand.
AAGTAGAAAAAAAAAAACTCCACTCTTTAATTTTAGGTGAATTAGTTTTGGCTCTTATAATTCTTGTTGAAAATTTTTAAGAAACTGAATTACCCAAAAGTAGTAAGTTTATACCTTAAAAAACACACAACCTCCCTGGGAAGAAAAGATGAATACACAGAACAAGAGAGCCACGCAAAGGCCACGTGAGAGCACACACAGGTAGCATGTCCTGCCTATGAAAGCGAGGCAGAAACGGGAGAGGTCTGTGGCGTGTCCAGAGCAGGAGGCATGAGTCACAAGCAGAGGCAGATTTAGAGAGGCAGAGTGGAAGGTGGGAAGATAATCTAGACACTGCTGCCCAGCCTTTTTCAAGCTATGACACACAGAGAAAATAATATCGGCTTGGCGGACTGGAATAAACTAGAGAAGATTGAGGGAGGGGGTAACTTACAGAGTAATTAGTGGAAAAAAAACCATGACTTTTTAATCTTACATAATTATAAGGAAAAATGCCAATTATTAAGGAATATATTAAATACAAATTTGTATAAATTTCCAAATAAATCATTTTGAAGTTTTTAAATGAAAACATTGAGCCTACTTCTAAGAATATAACTTTTTTATACCAAGTTAGGCCAACGATGGCCAAAATGCCAACATTTTAAGAATGATCTCTCCAAATTCTTGAAAGTCATCATCAATGAGATAGCTTTTAAATGAAAAACTTTTATGAGTTTTAAACAAAGGAACTTTGCACGAATACGTGCTAAAGAACTTGAAGCTATTTCTACATCAATTCAAAATGTACAACAATTGAAATATTTAAACTCTATTCATTATTTATATTCTTTATTGAAAAAAGTAACATTTAAATGTCTTGTGATAATATGGATGGATTTGTAATTCAGTCAGACCTTTTCATATACAGAATTTCAAAATAATAATAGAATTCTTAAGTTGCAGAATACGCTTGTGTTGTTTAGGCAATTAACCAGCAGCTAGTATGGACATCACTACAGGGACTGACCAGCCATGCATGGACAGAAGTATTAGAACTTTGTGAAGAAGAGGACCATCCCTAGAACTGTGCCCCAGCCCTGACTGCCCAGCCCTGAGGCTTGTGCTTTACTTCCTGGGGACTTGGAACATGAACTGGACACACCAGGGCCACTTGACCACAACAGGCAGTGACCAGCTCTGTGGCTGGCTGCTGCAGTCAAAGTCCAGATGGTAGAGTGCCTTGTTAGCCATACATAGTGTGCTGCAGTGGGACAGCGGGTGCTGATGTCACTGGAGCTCTCTGCCTAGGGGCTCATAGGACAGTCTGTCAGACTCTGCTCCCCCCAGGTCACCCTCTGAGGAGCCCCAAACAAATTAGCTTCAGTCTCAAGGTGACTCACCCAGGAGCTCCAGCCACCCCAGGCCCTGCCAGACGACCCCAAGAGTTACAGAGTGTGATAGTTCACAGCACACGTGTAGCCCATGAGTGGCCACATGGGAATCACATTGAGGACATCATGTCCAAAGGCCAGATTGAAAACGCCCCAAGTATATAAGTTAGGGATGGAAAAAGACCCAGAGCACGGTGGAGAAAACAGGGTTGAGAGCAGGAGCAGGTGCAAATGGAGAGGCTAAGAGAGCCAGCATCAGAGATGCAATTTGATAATAAAGCCCTGCTAAAAATTGTTGGCAAAGTGTAAGCTGTGCTATTCAATGCAGTAGTCGGTAACCACATGCAGCTACTTAAATTTAAGTGTATTAAAATTAAATAAAATTGTAAATTAAATAAAATTGTAAATTCAGCTCCTAAGTCCCACTAGTCACATTTCAAACATTCAAAAGCTGACGTGTGGCTAGTGGCTACTGTGTTGGACAGTATCTTCGTAGTGAGTCCCCCGGGAAGTGCTGCATCAGAGAACATTCTCTCCCAACTACGGATATCCACGTTAGGTTTTTAGCATCCAGGAAATCCAGCCTCTAAAAGTGATTCTCCTCCTTCCTTCTGAGATAAAATTTAATGACAAATCTGTTAGTAAAATTTCTTTTTATTTCCCTTCCAAGCCACAGTCCAGAGGTATGCTGAAGGCAGCTTATAGTGGCCAGTGACAGCTCACTGTGAAATTTCCAGAGATTCTGCAAGCCAGTTGCTAAACATAACCATTATTAAAAATTAAATTATATAAACTTACAATTAATTTTATTAAAAATAAAGCTAATAATACTCACATGTATTACTTCCTAATTTTCCTACATTTTACTGCTATCTGTGCTATTTGGGTTATTTATGTCTATTGTATCTAAAAGCAGAAATACTATATAATGGTCTTCTACCGCATGTCTCTTCCCAACTTGACGCTGGTTGCTTGAAATTGGCCATGGTGGGAGTACTGACACTACAGAAATAGGCCAACGCTGAAAATAGTGTTTTCCAGAGTGCCAGCTGCCAAACATATATCAGCGTACCACGACTGCTTTCTCACACTAGGTTATCCACCAAGCATTTTGTGTGAAAATTATATGATTTGCTTCCTGGAATAAAAACTACTAAGCAAAGGATAAAGTCTCAAGGTACTACAGTTTACAAGCAAGCATTGTTCTTAAGTATCTAATGAGCCGCTAAGACTCGGACATAGATAAATATCCTCACTTTGCCACTTACCAGCTTATGTGTCCTCAGTAAACTCAGTGAACTTTCTTGCTGTGTAGGGAATCCGTGAACTTAACCTCCCAGAGCTAAGCCCTGGCCTGTTCAAGAACAATGCAGGTAAAGGTAAGAATCTCACAGAGTTCTTTTAAGGATTTGTATGAGAAAATGTATGTAAAATGCCTGGCACATAGTAGCTAGGAAGCACTGGTCCTCTCCACCCTTGCTGTAGGATTTAAAAAATATGAAAGAAGTTTAAATCATGGTGTTTCCACAAGAGATAACAATCCGGTTGAAGTGAAAAAGAGCAAACCCCCTCACCAAAAATGAGTGAGAAAGCAGAGATACAGGAGGAAATGACGATATCAGGGAGCATTATCAAGGTCATTGCTGTAAGGAAAACCTTCAAGTATTAGATTTGACTTTAGCATTGTTCCCTACAACGAATGTGTGACAATGACTCCATCTCGTAATAGGTGTGCAGATAAGGGGGTATAGGGTAGAACATGAAGGAAAATGTATACGCATGTATTTTAAAAGTCATTATGTGTTTTATAAATGTATTTTTTTAAGTAGGTATTTTAAGCGTGGTCCCTGTTTTAAGGAATCTTCGGTTATTCACTGTGAACTATTGTAAACACTATTTGAATAATTAAGTCAAAAAAAAACCAAAGATCACTGCTATAGACAATAGGAGTTGATTCCTCCAGAACCTTCTAGAAACATACAGAATGCATCTCAAAGTGGTCATCTGAAGGATGGGAGGACAGGGCACCCACCAGCTCCCAGGTTTTGTTTGTTTTTATAACAGCTTTATCGAGCTTCATTATTATAATTCACATACCATACAATTCACTCATTTAAAATGCCCAGTATAACAGTTTTTAGTATATCCACAGATTTGTGTAACCACCACAATCAACTTTGAAACATTTTGGTTGCCCCAAAAGGAAACCCTACACTCATCAGCAATTAAACCCTGTACTCGTTAGCAATTATTTGCCATTTTCCCCCTACTCCTGCCCTCCCCACCAACCTTAGGCAACCAACAATCTACTTTCTGTCACTATAAATTTGTTTATTCTGCATGTTCCATATAAATGGAATCATACCATATGTGGTTTTTTGTGTTTGGCTTCTTTCATTCAGCAGGTTTTCAAGATTGATCAATACTGTAGTAGCAGTTTTATCAGTAATTTATCTCATTTTATTGCCAAGTAATATTCCATTGCATGGACATACCACATTTTGTTTATCCATTAATCAGTTGATGCACACTTGTTTTCACTTTTTGACTATTATGAATTGTGCTGTATGAACATTCATGTACAAGTGTTTGTGTGTACATAAGTGTGGGGTTTTTTTGTTTTGTTTTGTTTTGTTTTGTTTTGGCAGCTGGTCAGTGCAGAGGTTGAACCCTGGACCCTGGTGTTATCAGCCCCATGCTCTAACCAACTGAGCTAACCGGCCAGCCTGGACATGAGTTTTTAATTCTCTTGGGTATATACCTAGGAATGGAATTTCTGGGTCAAATGGTAACTCCATGTTTAACTTTTTGAGAAACTACTAGATTATTTTTCAAGGCAGCAGCACCATTTTACATTCCCACCAGCAAAATATGAGGATTCCAGTTTCTACACCTCTTCACCAGCACTTTATTACAGCTATCCTAGCAGACATGAAGTAGTATCTCACTGTGGTTTTAATTTGGCCCCTGGCCATTATTAAAAAGACCAAGAATAACAAATGTTGTAAGAATGAATATGCTAATAATAAATAAAAATTTTTAAAAATAATTTATGACACTCTAGGATATGTATCTTGAATAGATGGAATTAGAAGGCAGAAATTAGTCTGTTTTCAAGATGGAATAAATGATATTTATATGGGGGAGTGGCCAGACGCTATGGCATGAGGGCAATACTTCTATGTGCTGGAGAAACTCAGTAAAGAAAGGGACCATACTGGGCTGGGAAGACTCATGAGAGTAGCTGGGTCGTCCGGGTCTTGCAAGATGGTAGAATTTGGATGCAAAAGAGTCTAAGGACATTCTCAGCAAGAAGAATAATGTGACCAAAGGCTGTGACATGGGCACAAGTGTGAGCAGCAGAGAGACCCTTGTCAAAGGAAGATGTGAGAAATTAGAAGAGCTGGGAGGGAGGGGCCAGGTGCCAAAACGCCTTGATGACAGGCCACTCGGAAGAGAGAAACCACGTCACCTGCCTTAGACCCCAAAGCACTGTGGTAGTGCCGGCCTCAAAGTCCAACCTGAACTAAAATTGGAACTAAATTTGGCCTAAGGCCGCCTCCATATTTCGATGGCCTATGTAACTAACTGCAACCTAACTTAGCACTGAAACGACTGAAAGCTTAGCTTAGGAGTGTACTTTTCCCCAACACACAGCGGCGTCATGGTCCATCAGCATCGCTGAGCTTCAATCAATCAGGGGCGGCCACCTGGTCAGACCACGTTCAAAAAAGGCCAACACCAAGCTGTGACCAAGCAAGCTGTTTCTGGAGCTCACTCTGTTTTCCATCCATAAATGCTGCCTGCCCACTTTGCACATCGGAGCTCTCTGAACCAACCCTGGTTCTGACAGCTACCCAATTAGCAAATTGTTCTTTGCTCAGTGAAACTGTTAGATTTAATTTGTCTGATGTTTTTCTTTTAGCAACCCACACTTTGAAACTCAGCCCTGTTTGGGGGCTTCTAAACCACCACTCTTGTGCATTCGTGTGCCCATTCGTTCAGCACAGATCAAGCTTCCATGTGGCAGGCTCTGTGTTGGGAGCCGAGTATGCGAGACCAGTAAGCCCCATGAATGATTATTACACCCATTTTACAGATGAGGAAACTGAAGGCTGACGAAGCCTGTACTGGAACACAGTCTTAATCATTAGGCTACAAGACCAGTAAGCCCCATGAATGATTATTACACCCATTTTACAGATGAGGAAACTGAAGGCTGGCGAAGCCTGTACTGGAACACAGTCTTAATCACTAGGCTACGCTGGTCCTTATTTGGGGAAGGGAAGGAAGAAAGCACATGGATGGGGGGAAAAGTGAAGGTTCAGCTATGAAACCGATCCAAACAGGCTCCTAGTCCATTCCCACCCTCTGCTCCTTGCCCATCCCTCCCTCTAGGCTTTCCTGCTCCCAAAGGATCCAAACCTGGAGAGGACTCACGGTCACTGCTAACTAGCATCCACCCCACCACCCCCACTTGCATCCCTCTTGCCAATGGCACCCAGATTTTCCTTAAGAGAACTCGAGTCTTCTTGGTGGAAAAACCCTGTTTGGGGTAGGACTGGCCACGCCCACCCAGCTCCAGGGCAGGCCCTTATTGGCCAAAAATAATCAGCAGAATTCCACCCCGCCTGCCACTGTGATGGCCTCAGGGAGGGGTAGTAATCCACGCTTAAAGCAGTCAGTCCCCTGGGCTTGCCTTGGCCATAGTGATTGCAAGTGTGCACGGTGCAGTGGGGAGGAAGTCGGGGGATGGACCTAAGGTGGAACAGGGTGGACCTAAAGAGGAGCTGGAAGATGCAAGACTTGATGTTTGAGGGAGGGACATGCTCTCAGTTACTCTCTCTGAAGGTAGCCAAGGAAGCATGTCACCCTAAAGGCAATTGGCAACCACCTTGCCACCAAAAGAAAAGCCAGGCATGGAATAAATTTGATACCACTGTGGGCAGAGCAGGAAGAGAGAAAGAAACCCAGTCCTTGGAGATATCATTGAACCACTGGATCTAACCAGCCCAGCCCTGCCTTATTTCTGAGTTTTCCTGTTAGGCATATCAATGTTTCCTTACTGCTTGAACTGGTTTGCATTGGATTACATGGAAACAGAAGCACTCCTTAATGATCGAGGTCTGCAGGGAGCCCCAGCACTAAACAACTCATCAGAGAATCCAGTCCAGATACTCAGCCTCTGAGACTTCTGCAGCCTCTGGCCCTTTGGGGACAGCTCCAGACATGAGTGGGTCATCCAATCTAATCTGGTTAAGAGGCATTTTCCCAAAAGCTCAGAAGGCTCTGGAGAGAGCCCAGGACACATGTTGTGCCAAAACTCTCTGACGGGGCCTGCTGATTCCAGAAACAGTCTGATAGGCTTCTTTATTCTCTCACTACGTTTTCTATTTACTTGTTTGCAATTAGGAACATTTACTTTTAATTTATAGAATTTTCCTCTTTTTCTTTGGCCTGCCTTTAAAATAGATCTGCACTGTGATGCTGCTTTACAAACTGCCCTTGGTTTTCGTGTTCATTTGTTCAAGTATTTGGTGTATTTGCAGCCAAGAAGCCTCAGGCACTGGATCATTATGTTCTTCTGTTTTCCCTTTCAAGTGTTCAGTTAAAACCCATGATGAAACCAGACAGGCTGTGCTTTCAGGCATTCTTCTGCAGGTTGAGCCCTTCCCTTCTGCACCCCAGTCAGCTCCTACTCTGTACCTGGCATCTCCTAAAAGAGAAGAATGTTGCCCTTTGGTGTGCCCTTACTAAAGTTCCAGCCACACAGAAAACAGCAAATCCTTTCAGATCAGAGGAATTTTCTTTAGAGATTCTTCCAAAAGTTCGACAGCAACAAACAACAAAATCTAACAGTATAACTTGCAAAACATAGGGAGACACAGGCTCCCCCAGAGCTTAAAAACCTCATGGAGGTGTGCACAGGCACTGGCATAGATACAGGACAGGAAGCATTTCCATTTAAGGCAGTAAGAAGGGATAGTTGACAACCACGAGGGCTTTGATCTGCTGATCCTCTTATCGATCTCTTTCTTTAGTTGTTTTACTTGTGAAGGGGTCTTTTGTTTGAATCACTAATTCTTCTTGCAGATCTTGGCTTAACCTGTTATACATACTAAGCATACTCTGGGGAAATGGTGGGTAACTCCAGCCTGTACACATATGAAACACTGGGGCGTGGGAGTCCACAATGGTCCAGGCTTCTTCTTTGCTTAATGTCAATAACATTGTTTCCCTAAAGATTCTCTAAAAAGAAAGCAAAATTGTTTTGTGTGTGTGTGGCTGGCTAGTACAGGGATTGGGACTCTCGACCTTGGCGCTTATCAGCACTGTGCTTTCAGGTGCTCCAAGTGAGCTAACCTGCCGGCCACAAAATTATTTTGATTCCAACCTTTGATAAAGGATGCTGAGCCTCGTGATGGAATGGCTTTCATCTATCATCCTACCTTTAAAATAAAGAGTCATAAGTGTCAGCTCCAACACACACCCACGTGCAAAAACCAGCCCCACATGGTCTGCTCTGAGGCTCACACTCGTAGCAGTCACCAGGGCTCACACAGATGACAGCCGCCTGCAGACAGGTACGGAAGCGGAGGGTGCACTGGCTCAGTCCAAAAGATCTCCTGGGATAATGAGCAGAGGCCTAAGGATTCTGAAAGCCAAAAGGCCCTGTCTTTTGTGAGGCTGCCACCAACTGAAAGCAGACAGAAAAGGGAAGGATAAAATAAAACAGACTTTGTCTTATAAGCCTGGCCACACACGCCTGGTGATCGGTGGCTTAGCTGGCAAATTGCAAGGGCCTCGATGGGAGACGCAAAACTCAACAAGTGGCTGTCGCTATGGAAACAGCTCAGATGAACCCCAAGAATGAAGGACCTTAGCCTAGGGAAAATGTTGGAGGAGGATAGATGTTGCTGTGAATACGCCATCATCTAAAGGCAGTGCCGGGGAAGAAGTTAAAAAGATTGAACAAATCTCTTCGCATCCTGAACTTGACACAAGAAGTTTGCCCCCGGTCACAGGATTTAGAAAGAATGCTGCTCTCTGTCCCACAGCCTAGGGGACCCAGGCTGCATGAATCTCAGCTGGCTCCAGGGCACAGCTGGCTCCAGGCCTGTTGCCCATGGGGGACAGAGTGCTGGCCTTGCAGGCCTCAGACGCCAGAGCTGGAAACCCGGGGTGAAATGAAGGATAGCAAAATTCATCTGGGATAAGAAATGAACTGGGGCTTTGACTAATTCAAAGCTGTGGGCTGTTAAGTATAGGCCTGGATTTTCTCTCAGGAAGTGATCAGATTCAAGGTCATATTTTTAAAAAAGAAATTTCCTCGGAAAAGCCTCATTTGCAAGATAAGGCCAGGTTTGTGTCTGAGCATGTTGGTTGAGTTTAGGGTCCTGCCCCAAGGCTGAGGCTGGTGACTGAGGGCTGGACTAATGGCATCTGTGTCCCTTCCAGCCCTGTGATTCTGTGATAATTGGCTGGGGGCGGGGGGGAGGGGGGGTGTAGTGATTTTCCAGTACAGCCGTGATTACAAGATGCTCTTTAAATGCACAGTGTAGACATTCTAAATAGCACGTTTGCAGACAATTACCCAGTCAGGAGATTATACAAACGCGATAACTAACACAGGAGCAGGGTTCTCCTTCAGCATCGAGGGACACAAAAGGCCATCTGAAAACAGTGTCCACAGCCTCTGCAGTGGGTTTTTTAAGGAGGTGCAAATGTGTTATCTACTATGCATCTTTGTTAGATGCACAGACTTACTTTCCTCCTTGCTGCTCTCATGGTAATAGGAATAATAGGAGGAGTGATGACAACACAGCAACAGCGACTGGACACTTAGAATGTTCTAGACATTGTTCTAAGCACGTGTAAGTGTACCCGTTCACTCGTTTCAGCTTCCTACTTACTCTTCGAGGTATTCCTGTTTTCCAGATTCAACAGTTGAAGAAACTGTCCCAATCTTGCCCTAAAAATTCATACTCTGGTTGGACTTGAAGCACATCCACCTTGCTCTGTGTCCCCAGCTCATGTGACCCTGTAGGGACTCGATCTGGGAGCAGAGGTGTGGGGGCTGGGAAAGTGCAGAGCTGAAGCTCAAGGGGGCATCTCACCTGCCCCCACGTGGTGCTGGGACAGCAATGGGCCATTCTCCACGGTCTTCCAGGCAGCAGGTGGCCACCCTGCAAGGGACTGGAGAAGAGGCATTTGTTGAAACTTGGTCCCAGGAATGGATGGGGTGGGTCTTTGCATCCCTGCACAGGAGGACTCAGGCAGCAAGTTGACAGACAGCCTTCTGTGGGCACTGTCCTCAAATCTCCATCCAAACCACTCAAAATATGAGGCATTGAGTTCTTGCCAGGTCACCATCCAGGGCTCAGGTCCTGCTCCTGAGAAGGGACCAGTGGCATAAAGGGTGGGCTCTGAAGCCAAACTGCCTGGCATTGGAGCCCAGTACCACCACTTACTAGCTGTGTGACTCTGAGAAAATTACTTAATCTCTCTGAGTCTCAGTGTCTTTATCTGTAAATAAGGGGTCACAATACCAGTCTCGAAGCATTATTGTGAAGATGAGGCCACTAATGGGTAAGCAATGCCCAATGTGAAGGGACAGCAGCCTTCCATCCCATAGCAGACACTGGTACTCACACATGGCACATCTTCCTGTTGAACCCGGATGCACTGAACCTTGAAACCATTCCAACCCCTGGGGCTCCAGGCAGTTCCTACCAACTGATGAGAGTTGGTATGTGAGTAAATCCTATTTGCTGCCCTTGGCTTCATGAATAGAGATGTAACAAATTCATTGATTCATTCAACAAATATTTTTGAAGCATCCATGATGTGTCAAGTTCTCCAATAGAAGCTGAGGGATATAATGGGGGGAAATACACGGTGCAGGCCTCTTGTGAGCATGTATGGTAATTAAGTGACCACACACGGAGTGGATGTGGGGAGACCAGTTAGTCTGGGTGAGAGGTGAGGCAGCTTAGAGAAACATAGATGCGCTGAAGAGATACAGTCAATCCTCAGCACTAGCAGATTCCATCATTGTGAATTCACCTATTCACTAAAATTTATGTGTAATCCCCAAATCAATACTCACCACACTTTTGTGATCATTCCTGGACATGTGCAGAGTGGTGAAAAATTTGAGTCGCTCCATGCACACATTCCCAGCTGAGGTCAAACAAGGCACGGACCTGCCTTCTTTATTCAGCTCTCATACTGTAAATGAGAGAAACAGGAGCAGTCGTGGGTACTCTGAAGCCCCATCTCCCTCAGAACCACCCCGACTGGGGCAGGAAAGAAGAACGGGCATCCATGCCTCTTGCTCCCTGGCTGCAGGTGGCCACACAGCACCCAGAAGATGGGGCAGACGAGCATAAGCAATTTCTCCAGGTCAAAGGCAACCCCACACTGGAAGTACAGAGGCAGGAACTTACTCTGCACACAGGAAATAAAGCAAGAGGCAATACATCGCTTTTGAGAGCAGGGAATTTGAGATCCACTCAGAAGATAACACAACACAGTGACCAAGAATATGGATTGTCGGGCCGGCCTGTGGCTCACTCGGGAGAGTGTGGTGCTGATAACACCAAGGCCACGGGTTCGGATCCCATATAGGGATGGCCGGTCGCGCACTGGATGAGCGTGGTGCTGACAACACCAAGTCAAGGGTTAAGATCCCCTTACCGGTCATCTTTTTTAAAAAAAAATAAAAAGAATATGGATTGTGGAGTCAGGGAGACCTGGATTGGACTTCCATCAAAATCTGCAATGGACTAGGTTGATGACCATGGATAAGCTTGATAAAATCTCTGAGCCTCAGTAAGACAAAATCAATAAAGTAGGCTCCTGTATCCATTAGGTTGGTTTCAGCTGCAAATAATAAGAATCCCAATTCAACGCTTAACCAATAAGCAGATTGTTTTCTCACATGACAATAAGTCCCAAATCAGGGCAGCATCTCAGCCCAGCCCATCAGGGCTCTGGCTCAGCTTCTCTGAGCTTTCTTGCTCTTCCCTTCCTGGTGTATTGGTTTCATCTTCGGTCTGGAAGCACCACGGCTGCTACAATTTCGGATACTTCATCGAGAAAATGGCAACCTCCAGTGGAAAAAAATGAGGGGCTATTTCTTCTGACATATCTTATTTGAATTGGAGAAAAAAAAATTTCCCAGAAGCCATCTCCTCTCAGCTTACCGCCCAGATGTGGGTCACATCTAAGGCTGCTGTTGGCCTCCAGCTCGCCTTTGGGCAAATTGCAGAAAGGCAGCACCTTCTTAAATGAGGCCTTGGGAACTCTCAGCTGCCTGAACTTGGGAGTGACTGTGTACACGCGTGCTTTCCTCAGTATGTTCTCTGTGGAGGCTGCTGACATATGGCTCTTTCAATTTAATTTAAATTAGTTAAAATTAAATAAAATAAAAGATTCAGTTCTTCATTCGTGCTAGCCACATTTCAAGTGCTGGAGAGTGGCTAGTGACTACTGTGTTGGAAAGAACATTTTCATCATCACAAAAAGATGTATGGGACAGAACCACTCTATAATTCAGTCAGAAGGCCAGCATCTTCCTGACTGAACACTCTCATAATTTAATATATGTGTACGATGTGAGCAATGTCCCCTTTAATGTGATACATTTGTGCAGTGCTCAACATGAACACTGACATGTGGCGGCCCTGACCACATGCTCATTCCTAAACCGATCACTGGCAGGGGCGACAAAATCCCTAGCACTGACTTGGCTTTAGACCCACCATGAGTCAGCCATGGTGTTTAAAATGCACCTCTCCCAGTGGAAACTACAAAATCAAGACTGTGCCAACAAAGGGATGGGGTGGACTTGGGGTCAGCATAAAACCCATAAGGTGCTTGTAAGAGTTAAAATAATACATTTATAGAAGTTTGTATGGTGCCTAGAACATAATAATAACTTTGTGGATTTTAGCTATCATAATCATAATTGACTAATAATTGCTCTTTGGATTGAAAATGTGTTCTCCTAAAGTATACAGAAATGGTAGAAGGAATATGTACTGGGAACAAAGCTACCTTTCAAGAATATAAATAAAATCTTATTCTAATCATAGTAAATTTTTTTTTCATAAATAACTGTTGTACCTAACTGTGGATGATTTACAGATTCGCACTGTATATTTCCACAGATTAATTATAATTAAATTACCTGAATTATAAGATTTATAAAATGTTTATACTTTATGAAGTTTAGTTCCTACTAGTAGAAAGTTATTCTAAATTAGCTTTTTAAAAGACAGTTTACAATTCTATGTAAAAACTGAGTAGTATCCAAAGTCTGTGTAAATGTAGGGACAGTTTGAAAACATGTATCTGCAGAAGGCAGGTTTAGACAACCACTGAAATTTTTTTAGCCATAAAGGATGGAAGCCAAGAATTTCTTTGTGGTTTGGTCATATTTAGTATAGTTTGTTTATGAAATAAATTTGTAAATGAAAGTATAAAATAATTTTTATTTAAAAGAATAAATAATAGGGCCGGCCCATTGGCGCACTGCGCTAGTGCGTCGCTTGGGAAGCGCGGCGGTGCTCCCGCCAAGGGTTCGGATCCCACATACAGACCGGTTCC
>NW_007726807.1:504089-525780 GCF_000696425.1 Galeopterus variegatus
AAAAAAAAAAAAAAAAAAAAAAAAAAAAAAAAAGAATAAATAATAATAATTGCATCTCAATTGTTTTGGCCACTGCCAGAACTGAGCATCTCACAAAAATACAAAAGAAGCACCATAGGGATACCCCAGTTCCTGCTGGGAACAACAGAGACACTGAGGACACTTGTCACATCTCCCAATCTGGCTTTCCATGAGGGCATTCAGACCAGTGTCTCAGCCCTCTAGGACCCAGTTTGCTTCTGAGTCCTCTGAGTGGGGCAGGCTGTGGGGGACATTGTGACACTGAGTTCCACAAGGTGGTTCAGGCAGCTGGGCTGATGCAAACGGGCCCTCCTCCCCCAGTGAGGACACAAAGGAGCACGCCTGTCACAGCCACCTCCGGAGAGATGAGATGAGTATCTTCCAGATCAAACCTTGCAAGAGCTTTGGGCTTCTTGGGAAATACGCTCGGTAAGCGTAATAGACGTAGCCGCTTTTATCTTTTCACCCTCTAAAGACGGGTGTTTAATATTCCAATGCAGGCCAATTTGTCAAACAAAATAATGAATGTTCATGCTCAGAAATATCCAGCAACACCAGAACATTTGACTTCAAAGGTTATCATCTCTTTCATTATCAAAGATTACTAAATATCAACACGTAAGGATGGAGCCCACAGCTCATTAATGTTGAATATAATTGCATCAGGCTGTCCATACTGGCTTTTCCACCGGGTTGGATCTGTTGTTTATCAAGATTTGCTGTGGAATATATTTGCATATTTAGTGAGAGTAAATGCCTAATAGGGGAAGAAGTTTACCTCCAAGGTAGTGGTCCTCTCTACCAACCACAGTCGTCAGGTACAGCTCTCTGCCACTTTCTATTAATCCCATAGTCACCAGACTTGCACAAAGCAAATATTAAAAGGTGGTGAGATCCAGCTAGGAAAATGAGTCATTATAGAGAATTTACTTAAGAGAAATTTGAGTAGTTCTTTGTTTACTTTCAGATACTCTATTGCTAATGTGCATGAAGTCCATGTAAAATTACAGTAAGGAAATTATTAACGTCTCAAGCAGGCTAACATAGCTTTCTAGCCATTATCTCAAACTTACCACAACTGCTCTTGCATCCCCAAAGCAAAACTCTCTAGAATTCCACTGAATAGTGGCATCATCTGGTGGACATACGTGATACTGCAACTCCCCTGCCAGTTTCTGTCATCCTTCTGTGACAAATACTAATTTCTTAATTGTGCTGAATTGCTCAGGAATTATTGTAAACTATTAAAATTTCCTCTGTTGAACATCTTCAGTTAAGCTGCACATCTTCAAATTAGTATAGCATTTATAGACTGTTATGAAGTCTTTTTTTTCCCCAGATAATTAGTATATTCAACATTACACAAAGTAACCATTTTTTCTGGCCCTTTTCCAATTCCTAGCTAACCTCCTTCACCTCCCTCTTTCCCACCTCTGGTGGCCTCAGTTCTGTTCTCTCCTTTTGAAAGCTTAGCGAATTATTGTGATTGTTGTGTCTTTCTTTCTTTCTTCTTTTATTTATTTACTTTTTCAGCTCCCACTGATGAGTAAGGACATGCAGTATTTCTCTTTCTGTGTCTGGCTTATTTCACTTAGTATAATTTTCTCTAAGTTCACCCATGTTGCTGTGAATGGCAGAATTTCATTCCTTTTATGGCACAATAGTATTCCATTGTGTATATATACCACATTTTCCTTAACCATTCATCTGATGATGGACATTTATGCTGGTTCCAACTCTTGGCTAATGTAAATAGAGCTGTGATAAACATGGGGGTGCAGAAATCCCTTCGACATGATGGGCATATACCCAGTAGTGGGATTGCTAGATCGTATGGCAGTTCTTTCCATAGTTGTTTGAGGGACCTCCATACTGTTTTCCATAAAGGCTGCACTAATTTACAGTCCCACCAACAGAGGAGGAGAGTTTCCCTTTCTCTGCATCCTTCCCAGCATTTGTTATTCTCTTTTTTATTTTTATAATGCCCGGTCTAACTGGGGTGAGATGATATCTCAATGTGGTTTTGACTTGCATTTCCCTGATGATTAGTTATGTTGAGCATTTTTTCATATGTCTGTTGGCCATTTGCGTATCTTCCTTTGAAAAATACCTGTTCAGCTCCTCTGCCCATTTTTTAATTGGTTTACTTATTTTTTTACTGTTAAGTTCTTTGAGTTACTCATACATTCTAGATATTAATCCCTTGTTGATGCATAGTTTGCAAATATTTTCTCCCATTCTATAAATTGTCTTTTCGCTCTGTTAATTGTTTTTGTTGGGTGGAAGCTTTTTGTTTGATATAATCTCATTTGTTTATTTTTTCTTTTGTTGTCTGTGCTTACAGGGTTTTATTCATAAAGCCTTTGCCCAGTCCTACTTCCTTAATCCATTTTGAGTTCATTTTGGCATGTGGCAAGAGGTACAGGTCTAGTTTCATTCTTCTACCTATGGATGTCCAGTTTTCCCAGCACCATTTATTGAAGAGCCAGTCTTTTCCCCAGTATATGTTCTTGTTGCCTTTGTCAAAGATCAGTTGGCTGTAAGTATGTGGGTTGATTTCTGGATTCTCTATTTTGTTCCATTGGTCAGAGTGTCTGTGTTTTTATGCCAGTACCATGCTGTTTAAATCCTGTTTCTCTGTTGATTTGTTGCTTAGATGATCTGTCCAATGCTGAGAGAGGGGTATTCAGGTCCCCAACTATTATCATAGTGGGGTCTATCACTTTCTTTAGGTCTAATAGTGTTGGCTTTTTATATCTGAGTGCTCCAGTTTGGGGTACATATATATTTATGATTTTTATGTCTTCTTGCTGGATCAATCCCTTATCATTATATAATGGCCTTCTTTGTCTCTTTTTATGGTTTTTGGTTTAAAGTCTATTTTATCCAATATAAGAATAACTGCTCCTGCTCATTTTTGGTTTCCATTTGCATGGTATATCTTTTTCCATCCCTTCACTATTAGTCTGTATGTGCCTTACAGGTAAGGTGAGTCTCTTAAAGACAGCATATAGCTGGGTCTAGCTTTTTAATTGAATCAGTCAGTCTTTGCCTTTTGAGTGAGGAATTTAATCCATTCACATTTAAGGTTGTTATTGAAAGATATTGTCTTACTCCCAGCATTATTTCATCAATTTTCATTTGGTATTAATTCCTATTTAAAGGTTTGATAGAATTCAGCAGCAAAGCTATCCAATCCTGGTCTTTTCTTTGTTGGGAGACTGCTGATTACAGCTTCAATCTCGTTGCTTGTTATTGGTCTGTTCAGGTTTTCTATTTCTTCTTGGTTTGTATGTGTCCAAACATTTATCCATTTCCTCCAGGTTTTCAAATTGGTTGGCACAGAGTTGCTTACAATAGTCTCTAATGATTCTTTGTATTTCTGTGGTATCGATTGTAATGTCTCCTTTTTCATTTCTGATTTTTGTTAATTGGGTCTTCTCTTGTCTTTTTTTTTAGTTAGCCTAGCTAAGTGTTTGTCTGTTTTGTTTATCTCCTCAAAAAAACCCGACTTTTGTTTCATTGATCTTTTGTATCATTTTGGGGGTATCTATTTCATTTAGTTTTGCTCTCATCTTAATTTCTTTTTTCCATCTGCTAATTTTGGGATTGGATTGTTCTTGTTTTTCTAGTTCTTTGAAGTGTAACATTAGGTTGTTTATTTGAATATATCACCCCATTCTCTTCTCTTCTGGCCTATAGAGTTTCTGTTGAGAAGTTTGCTGTTAGTTTGATGGGGACTCCCTTATAGGTGACTTGACACTTTTCTCTTACTGTTTTTAGGATGGCCTAGGCACTGAGCCACTTAGTGATTCCTTGTTGAGGTTAGTGACACTGTGTTATGCATGTGGCAGCATAATTCCCCCTGTGGGCTGGGCCATTGGGTCATGGGTCTGCACTCACTCACCTCTTTTCCTGGGCTCTGCTGGTTACTGTTTGTGCCAATGCAGTCGAGTGGTGGGTGGGCCACCTGCATGGTGGTGGTAGCTGCTGCTATGATGGCAAACTGCCCTCTCAGTGGCAGTGGCTGTGGCAATGGCTGTGACAGACCACACATGCAGTAGCAGTGTCTGCAGCAGCAGTGGGGGCTGCCTGCAGCTGGTAAGGTCCTTGGGTGTGGTCCTGCCATCTGTCTAAAATCTTATGATCTTATAGAGTCTGGGTGTACTTTCTATACTTTTCCAATTACTTGATGTATAGATCTTATTTCAACCCAAATGGTCATGAATTCCTTGAGGGCAAGTGTTTTAACTCTTTTTTTATATGTTATACTTCCTACCATCTTAGTGGGTTCTCAGTAGGATTTGTCCAGAACTAAATAATTTACAGTACACATGGGTAACTATATTAAAGAGAGCAGAATGTGCAGTTGAAAGTGCATAGAATTTGGAGGTAAAATACTAGGGTTCTCCTTATACACTGTTGGTGCGACTGTAAATTGATAGAACTTTATGGGAAACAGTATGGAGTTTCCTCAACAAATTAAAAATAGAGCTACCATATGATCCAGCATTCCCATTTCTGGGTATATATCCAAAGAAAATAAAATCAGTGTCTTAAAGAGATATCTACACTCACGTGTTCATTGCAGAATTATTCACAATAGTCAAGATATGGAAACAACCTAAGAGTCTATCAAGCAAAAAATAGATAAAGAAAATGTGGTATGTATAATTATATATACATGTATATAATTGAATATTATTTGGCTTTAAAAAGGAATGAAATCCTGCCATCTGCAAAACATGGATGACCTACAGGACATTATGCTAAGTGAAATAAGCCAGACAGAGAAAGACAAATACTGTATGGTATCACTTGTATGTAGAATCTAAAGAAGCCAAACTCATAAAAGCAGAGAACAGGGGCCGGCCCGGTGGCGCACTGCTACAGTGCGCCGCTTGGGAGCGCGGCGACCCTCCCGCCGAGGGTTCAGATCCCACATACAGACCGGTTCCTGCTCACTGGCTGAGCAAGGTGTGGGCATGACACTGAGGGTTCTGATCCGTTGCCAGACACGAAAAAAGACAAAAAGGAAAAAAAAAAAAAAGCAGAGAACAGGGGCCGGCCCGGTGGCGCACTGCTACAGTGCGCCGCTTGGGAGCGCGGCGACCCTCCCGCCGAGGGTTCAGATCCCACATACAGACCGGTTCCTGCTCACTGGCTGAGCAAGGTGTGGGCATGACACTGAGGGTTCTGATCCGTTGCCAGACACGAAAAAAGACAAAAAGGAAAAAAAAAAAAAAGCAGAGAACAGAAAGGTGGTTGCCTGGGGCTGGGGGTAGGGGAAATGGGGAGATTTTGGTCAAAGGATACAAAATTTCAGTTATAAGATGAATAAATTCTGGAGATTTCACATATAATTTGGTAACTATAGTTAATAATAATGTTTATATACTTGAAATTGCTAAGAGAGTAATGACCTCTAGTCATGCCCCTGATGGCTCAGACCCAGGTGCTGCTCTGCCCAGCTGAGGGGTGACTCTCCCCTTCTGGGACCAAAGGTTCCCAGGGTACTCAGCCTACTTCTAGAGACAGATGATTTACCTCTTACCTTTCCTGACCAACACCACGTGCCCTTTGCCAGAATATGCTTACCCTGCAGCAGATGCTGTCAGTTCCTGCTCACATTCCCCCTGCCCACACAGAATGTGGTAGGTGGCCTCTAAGAGGGTGCCAATGACACCCCCCCCCAACGTTCACTGCCTTTGGATCCCCTCCCCTTGAGTAACTTCCTTCTAACAAATAGAATATGGCAATGCTGAGGGGATGTTTCTTCCATGATTAGGTTATAGAACTAGCTCCCATTTTGTTGGAAGACTCTCTCACTTGCTTAAAAGAAGCTGCCAGGCTGGAGAGGCCCAGTGCCAAGAAAGCGAGGGCAGAATCCAGCCAACAGTCAGCAAGGAGCCAAGGCTCTCAGTCCAACAGCCCAAAAGGAAATGAATCCCACCCACAACCACATGAGTTTAGAATTGAATCCTTCCCCAGCCAAATCTTCAGATGAGATACCCACCCTGCTCAACATCTTTACTGCAGCCTCATGACAGACCCTGAAGCAGAGAGTCTCTGAACTAAGTCGTGGCTGGTTCTTGACCCACAGATATTATGAAATAATAAATGTGTGTTTTTAGAAGCCATTTTAGTCTTTTAATGACTACACTGGGCATTCTCTGTCTCAGGAGCTTGCTTGGCCCAGCAGGTAATGCCACAGGATCAACCCTCCGCTATTGCATTTGGATAAATTTCCCCAGCTTCCAGACCTTAAGTGGGATGACTCCAACTGCGGTCCCTCAGAGGGTTCCTAGAAAATTGAGCCCATTGCTCAGAGAGGTAACCCACTCATTAAATACCCTTCATGGCTTCCCTCCCTTCTTTCTCTCACTTCTCTACTCCTTCATAGTATAAATTACCTCCAAGAAAACTACTTGCATCCATGTGCTTGTCAGCTTTTCCTAAGTGTCAGAGCTCTGCTATCGTGAGAATGACCCATGCTCTTGGCAAAAAAGGCTTCATTCCACCGCCACCCCCCAGCCACATCCCCCAGTGTGGTCCTGAGCAGCTTTCCAAGTCCTCTCCACAGGACCTGCATCACTCCCTATAAATCTTCCACCCCTTCCTCAGGGAAGGCTCTTCCCACCAAAACAGAGCTGCAAGGAGAGCTTGGTACTTTGTAGGTCAAAACTTAATGCCAATGGCCTGCAGGTACATGGCCTGGGGCCAATGTACCTAATATTTCAGGCAAATCTTTGTTCAAAACCATTCTGTCTGCATTAAGCAGAATAAGGCCCACCCTCTATTCATTTTGCTTCTTGTTCTGCTCTTTGTTCATTCATGTGTTAATTCAAGTAAGCCTGTGTTCCACCAGCATCAAGGAAGACCAGACTCTGGCAGGCAGCAGGCAACACCCCTGAGTGGGTCCTTCGTCACATCTCACCAGCTGCCTGCAGGCATCCCAGAGGCTGGGGGTGGGTGGTTAAGAGGGTGGAAGCCATTGTCATCAACTTGCATGTTTTTTAAAACCATGAAAACATCAGGCCCTGTTGCTTTCTTATTTATTTTTGCTTTGCTTATTTCCATAAGTGTCTCTGTGTTGACAAATCAGCTTCAGATACATACCCAGAGTGCTAGCAAGTCCTGCTGGGTGCAGATTGTCAGCTTCCGTCATTCCCTCCCTACTTGGCCTTGCCACCATGATCTTTTCCCACAAGTAGGAAGTCATTCTGGTCACCACCTATGTCTTATGTTCAGCAGCCTCCCTCAAGACAGCCTTGCGGCACAGGTGACTTTGTTCTGGGGAACTCAGACCCACCCCCTCTATTCTGGGTTAAGCATTAAAGGATTCCCCTCCACATTTCTGTCACTCTGCAGAGCCTATTTATTGTCCTAATTTCTCCAGGAAAGATCCCATGTGCAAATAAGATGAACCCTATGTCCTCTGAAAATGGCAGGTATGTTATTGAAACCCCAAAAGATGGAGCCCGGTTCTGGCTGGGCAATGAGTGAGGCTGGGCAAATCTGAGCTGCCAGCTACCCTGCCCTCAAACCCCCCAAATTATCCACTGATTCCCCCATGGCCTGCACCACTGTGCCTTCCAACACACAGTGCTTTGGTTTTGTTCTAGAACCTTCTGCCTGACTAAAAGTCACTATTTGATAGTAGGTGGGCCAAGATCTTTATATGGACCCTTGAGCTCCATTTCAGGTTGTGCTGCTAGAACCAGCAATTCGGGGCTGCCAGTTCCGTGAGTCCCAGGCAAGTCCAGGGAGTTTCTTCCTGATATTCCAGTTTCCTTGGCCAGGGTGTATGGTTTTCTGTGCACTCATGGGACAATTAAGGACATTCAAGGCCCTTCAACTGGCCCTGCCTGTGCTTCAGCTGCATCTCAGAGTGATAAGACTCTCACGTCTGCTCTACCCAGCCATTTCCTCACTGTGTATCTGTGGGCATGTTACCTGACCTCTCTGGGTTTCGGCTTCTTCAAAGAAACAGGTATATGAATGCTTACCTCCCAGGGCTGTCTTGAGGGTTATATGAAATAAGGTGAGTTGTGCACAGGGAGCTTAGCTCAATAGATATCTCCCACTAATTACCCTAGGCCTGTGTTGTCCAATATGAAAGCCACTAGCCCCATGTGGCTATTTTACATTTGAATTTAAATGAATTAAAATTAAAATTCAGTTCCTCAGTCAGACCAGCCACATTTCAAGAATTTAATAACCACATGGGGACTAGTGGCTATGGTATCAGATGTTACCATCATTGCAGAAGTTTCCATTGGGGAATTTGAAGGATCCCAGTGCCCAGGTGCACCCCAGAACAATTAAATGTGAACTGCTCAGAGTGGGGCCCTGCCATTAGGTGTTTGGGGGATTGGTTTGGACTTTAAGCTCCCAGGTGATGCCAATGTGCAGTAAGGGTTAGAACTGCTGCCTTAGACAAACTCTCCACACCTGAACTCTATTCTTGAATATTCCACCTGCATACACTAACCTTTGACCCCTGCCTGGGGAATGCTTTAGAGATGTGCCCCTCCCCTAAAGTCTATGGTATTTGTTTATTGCCTCTAACCCTCATTTGCCAGCAAACCTCGGCTCCTCCCTCAGATTGTTACTCCTTTCTGCACGTGATTTTTTCATGGCCCTGCTAGACTCTGAGCATGCATAGGACAGGAACCAGCCAGTCCCACAGAGCACCAATCTGAGATCCTGATCACATATACAAATGCAGGTAAAGATACATCTTCTATTAGAAGTTCTGTCCCTGGAGGGCAGGACCTACCTGTATCTTTAAAGACCTCACAGTTGAAACCCCCTCATGAAAATGAACATAAGTGGCATGTAGTTGCCCTGGGATAGATAGGAGGCTGATGAAAAATTTACACTAGCCCTTCCTCTTACAATGTAAGCTAGCAGTTGATCAATGGGTTTTACCCTTCAAATCCAAGGCTTCCTCCAGGGGGCACTATATCCATTGTATTGTATTTGAATGACACCTCCCTGGGTCACACAACTTCAGTGCCCAGGCAGTTAGATAACCTAAAGCCCCAGTTCCATTCAGAAAGATCATAGCAGTGATAAAAATGTCTTATGTGTATACTATGCCTTACAATTCATATCAGAGGTGGGCAGACATTTCCTGTTGCAGGCCAGCCAGGTAATATTTAGGCTCTCACACTCATACGAGCATTCCAGCCCAGACAGATGCACAAGGCAGACAGGAATGTGGGAGGTTGTATTGGCAAATGAAAAAGACAGTTGGCAAGAACGTGTGGATGGAGAATAGGCATCCCCAAGACTTCATGGAAGGGTGTTGCTTTGCCTCCCACCGATTTGTCACCCCTTTTCCCCTGGGTGACAGAGCCACCAAAGATCACTCAAAGCCCATCTCTTTTGAGCAGTGAGAAGCCCCAGAAAGGGGTTAATATCCCAGGACCCTCAAGTGAGGCATCCTTCCATTTGGGAAATTAACCATGAATTGGGGTTCTCTTCCTGTTTTATTCTCCAGACCAAGAAGTTACAGGAAGAGACATAGGTGGGGTTTTGCTAAGTACAGTTTAACAAGTTTTACAATAGAAGCTGGTAACATTCAGTAAAAACAAGTCAGATGACATTCTCTTAGGCAATTAAGTGATCCACTAACAAAGGCTTGATTTAGCAAACATTCCTTTTCCCTCTAGCAGCTTTTTAGTAACTTTACATATCAATTAGTAACTTGTCTGTCTTTGAGCCAGCAACCTTGCTGTGTTACAATTCTTATCTTGCAACAGAGATTCAATAGCCTGGGGAAATTTTCCTGTCTTTGCAAGGTCAATATTTGAAACTGCAAGGCTTTGGAAAACCAGGCCCTGTGAGGTACATTTGTTTTATGAATCCTCTACAGAAGGGACATTGTGGGTTTCCTTAGAAGTTAATGAAAAAGTGCATTTAAATCTGGCAATATTGTATAGAATGGTGGAGAAAGAAATATCCAAATATTCAGGAGATGTCAGAGTATTCCAGGGATGAGCTATAGGAGGCCTGACCCACAGGTTGCCAAAGTCATAGAAGAAGGCCAAGTACAATGCTCTTCCAAAGGAAGGGTGGGAAGGCTTGAGATTCACTAGACTTAGAGGACCAAACGGTAAGCAGTGACTCCAGTGGATCCTGCCTGGGTGAGCAGACAGACTATTTCTTCCTATTATGAATAATCAGTTTGTCTACACTGACTCTAAATAGTATAAATATAGTAAGCCTTCAGTACCAAATCCCTCAAGCTCAGTACAAGTCCTTGTCTTTTCTTTTTTCTTTTTTTTAATTAATAGACTTTATTTTTTAGAGCAGTTTTAGGTTCACAAAAAGTTGAGTAAGATATGCAGAGAGGTCCCCCCGACACACACACATACACACATCCTCCCCACCACTGACAACCCGCACAGTGTGGGACGTTTGTTACAATGATGAACCTACATGAACACATTGTTATCACCCAAAGTCTATAGTTTACATTAGGGTTTATTCTATACTGTGCATTCTACAGGTTTGACAAATGTATAATGATACACATTTCCCATTTATGGTACCATTTAGTATAATTTCACTTCCCTAAAAATCCTGTGTTCCACCTATTCATCCCTCCCTTCCCTGAACCCTTGGTAACCACTAATTCTTTTACTATCTCTGTAATTTTGCCTTTTTATGTCATATGACTTTTTAAAAAATAATGAATTATTTTCTTTGTAATAATACATGCAGAGATGCAACAATCAAAAGATACAGTAAAAATAAAAGTCTCCCTCCTTCTGTCCAACAGCCATCCACCCAGCCTACCAGCCTCTGCCCATTCATGCAGACACAAGTGTGGCTTTGCATGTGTGACTTTTGAAGGGAGATGCTGACAATGAGGTGCTAGCAAGACAATTAGGTACAGAGATCAATCAAAAGATACAGTAAAAATAAAAGTCTCCCTCCTTCTGTCCAACAGCCATCCACCCAGCCTACCAGCCTCTGCCCATTCATGCAGACACAAGTGTGGCTTTGCATGTGTGACTTTTGAAGGGAGATGCTGACAATGAGGTGCTAGCAAGACAATTAGGTACAGAGATCAGTAAACATCTGCCACAATAGAAAAGGAATTCCAGAGACAGGTCAAACCTGGATATGTAGATTTAGGAGCTGCTGCCCATGGTGACAGCTGGGAATGGAGAAGATCTCAGTCAGGAGAGCAGCCAGTGGGAAGAGTAGAGATCCAGACCTTGGGGACATACTTCATTACAAATATTTATTAGCACCTTCAAGGAGAGAGGCCCTGTAGGGAGCGCTGACCTAAGGAAAAGTACAAACAAAACAAAACGAAGATTTTTTGTCAAGGAGGCCAGAGGGAAGTGTAGAGACTGTGGGGCCATGGAAAGAAGCCAAAGAAAGAGCCAGGGAGAAGGGGAATGCCATGCCTTTGCTACCAGATTGAGGAGAAGTCAAGCAAAAAGCTATGGAACTTAGTAAAAAGCAGCACTGGTGAGGGCAATTTCAGCCAGAGGCTGAGGAGCAAAGACAGATGTTGAATTAACAGAGCGTGCATAGTGAGGAGACAGAGGTGGAGGAGAGAACATTTTAGGATGGGTCATAAACTCCATCCAAAAACTTTGGAGTCTGGTATATCTCAAAATTCAGACTTTTTTGGGTTTTAGAAAAGTAACAGAGTACACAGACTGTATTATTTTAGATATAACACACCCAGAAGAATCGGGGATAAGATCCCAAAGTCAAACACGTTAATACTTCTGCAGTGAATCATGTGAATATTCACACCGTGTGGGATAGCCAAAGACTGGAAAGTTTCAGCTCTATCTTAAAATCGTTTCAGTTTCCAGCGCTTTGTGGATTTTAGAATAGATAAGAGACAGATAAGGGACCTGAGCTTAATTTCTTTTTGGCTTTTAGGTGGAGCAGCAGGGGCTCATTTTATGTCTAGAAAAAGTCTTAGGCTGCCACAAATTGTGAAGGTCCCCCAAGCAGTTTCACACATGCTTTCAAACTGGACTGTAAGTGGCTTGAAGACTGAATTCAAGTCTGATTATATTTGGATACTCATCACAGGGCATAGTATCTGGCACCTGATGCATGTCAAATAATTTTAGCTACACTGAATTTTCACTCTTTCTAATAATTCCTCTGCACAGGACTAATCATTGTCGCAACTTGGCTCTTTCTGTAGCCCAACTTCCCAGGCCTTTTCAGCCCATGTTCCAGAATTACTCGTCCATTGATATGCAGCCAGCACATCCTATTTCTCTTCTTAAATCCAAACTCAATAGCCATCTGTTTGTTCTGGTATTCTAACACTAATTGCCATTCCTGATTTTGTTTGATATGTTTGGCCTGGTATTTTAGAACTAACTCTTAATTGTGTTTTTATTTAATATGGATAGCACATATAAAGCAATAGCATACGGAATGCTATATAAATGCAAATTTTATTGTATTCCACTCCAGACCTCAGAGACCTGCCAAACTTGGTTCTACTCTGAAAAAGTTTTCCCCTTAAGGGCTTAGGAAGGTTTCCTCACTCTCCCTAACACAGTTTTCTCAAAGCTAGACTAAAAAAGAGACAGAACACCCATCACATACCAGCCAACTGGTCTACCAACAGTATGCACTTCAAAATTCTACCAAGTTTTGCATAAGGTTAACAAATCTCACACTAGGTTATGACATTTTTTTATCCTGCTTTTGTGAACTGATTGAGCATTTTGCATTAAGAAGCACCATCCTAACTGAGTCACTGTGATGACATTTAAAGTTTGTCTGCAACATGAAAAGCACTATTTTAATATTATGTTTTTTAAGAATAGATTCATCATTGCAAAAGTGTGCCATTAACCAGTAGATAATTGGTACAACTTGTAATGCTTCACTGAAATTCTTCAGGATAAGCTGTTCCACTTCCAGGAAGTGTCAAAAGTTATTATCATAATGAGATTTCAGATCCTGTAAGTATCAAGTAAGGCATTGTTAAAAGAAAAACTTTATACAAATTAAATTTAACAGGGTTTAATTGAGCAAAGAACAATTCACAAATCAGCAGCCCCCAGCACCAGGACAGGTTCCGTAAGTCTCTGGGGTTGCCATGTGGCTAGATAATGTTTATAGACAGAAAAAAGGAAGTGACATATAGAAAGCGGAAGTGAGGGGCCGGCCCGGTGGCGCACTGGATAAGTGCGCCGCTTGGGAAGCGCGGCGGCGCTCCTGCCCGAGGGTTCGGATCCCACATACAGACCAGTTCCCGCTCACTGGCTGTGCATTCTACAGGTTGCGATCCCGTTGCCGGTCCCCGGTCCGGTGCGGGGGCAACACTGAGGGTTGCGATCCGTTGCCGGACACGGAAAAAAAAAAAAAAAAAAAAAAAAAAAAAAAAAAAAGCGGAAGTGAGGTACACAGATAGCTCGGTTGGTTAAAGCTGGCTTTTACCTTATTTGAACCTGGTTTGAACAGTTGGTGGCCTGTGGTGACTGAAGTTCAGCTGCTTTGATTGGCTGATACTCAGCTACTTGTTACAAGAGTAGGTTATAGTCTGTTTACACATCAAGTTAGGTTACAGTTCATATGTGCAGAGAACCCTTTAGGCCAAACTTAATTCAATTTAACAATTTCTCCCTTTCAGTCAACCTCTCAAGTTTGAGAAGCAAGGAGATATAGGAGAACCTTGGGGTGTGGTCAGGAATTCTGAGGGTCCACCCTAAAGCTACATAATTGTCATATTCTAGACTTGTACTGTCGATTATGGTAGCCACTGGACACATGTGGTTATTTAAATTAATCAAAATTAAATAAAATTGAAAATTCAGTGCCAATTTTGAGAGGTTGACCAAAACTTTGGGCATTGATGCAATTTTCTGTCATCATCATAAATGGACTTATTTGGTCTCAGTATGGAATTCACCAATCTTATTTGGTCTCAGTTCCCACTGGGCAATAGCAAAACAGTGGGTTTTGTAAAGTGGAAACAAGGAAACAGAATTAATAGTAGGAAAAAAATTGATTGGTCAATATAGGCCACTTCTCTCTGCACGGGTTAAAGCAGAGGGGACTTCCTTATTATGCTGACTCAGGTAGACTAGAATCTCCTGTTTTCAGGGGGGAAAAAAAAGGCTGATGTTTTGAGATCTATCTGCTTCCTTAAAGTTTCAGTTTGATTACGTGGCATTGAGCATAAGTGACTCCATTTTGGTTTGGTCAAGTCTGTTGGTGCCTAATGCAGCAGCTCAGTTCAAAACAATGGCCTCCTGTCATTTTGTTTAACAGCATCAATCAACATAGAAAAAGAGTAACTGTTATGACTGGTAAATCATCCCATTCAAGGGCCACCAAGTCACCACTCCATGTTTGGTCCCTATGCTCTGAACAGCCAAGCTGGCCCACATGCCACATAGGAGTTTAGAGCTTCCACTGTCCAAGGTCTTAATTTTGAACTTCTTGACCTGACCCCTTCCTTGGGCCACATTCCATGCAGCTCACATGCCTTCTGGCTTTTTACATCATTGCTCATTCTTACATTTTTGATTTCCTCATCTTTTTAGACTTGGCCCTCAGATTATCTTTCTAGCTATGACCTTCGCTCTCTCTCAGCCTATCTACAACCAGATGAATGAATGGATTTTATTTTCTATTCTCTCTTCATCACTGATTTCATGCTATTGTGTTCTTGAAACAGTCCAATAGGTTACACATGTCTGCAATGTGAACAGCATATTTGGTTTTCGTCATTGGGGACAAAAAATACTTGCCATTTCAAGAATCTTTATATCTTTAATGGTTTATTTGATAACATTCTTTCCATGCCCACAGCTGGGTGTGGAAAATTACTAACATTCTCCATTTGGGGGACATGGCCAGGCTAATGAAATGCTATCAATATTATTGTGAAGTCTCCATTAATACTACATCTGAAAAGAATTGCTATATTAAGAAATATATTCTATTATTACATATGTTATCTTGCAAGTGTCACCATGAGGTTGAATATTCCTTTACTATGTCTCTCCTTTAGCAGACTGGATATAGACCACAGCTTCAAAGATTTTAGGAGTCACATGTTTACAAAACAATTGATCTTGTTCACACTGGGGTGGAGGTAGCAGTAATGACAAATATGACCAAGAAAGGGTGGTGGGGAGGCAGAGGGTGAGGGCCAGAGGATTAACTGAAAGGATCAAGATCCAAGTAATTAAGGCGAGAACCTGAGCAGGATCCATGATGAAAAGCAGGGCTGGTTAAGGGTTCTAGAAGCTGAAAAGCCACAACCAGAAGTAACCTGTAACAGACAAGCAAGCACTGGCATCCAAGAAGTCATGATGAAGGCCAGGAAATCAGGGGCAGCTCAAGGGTCCAGGAAGTCATGAGAACTCCACTAAGACACATGGTGTTTAAGAGCTTTAGTTAACAGTCAGAGCATATATTCATATCCATATACTATGTGAGTGATTCTGGGCAAGCTACTAATCATTCTTACTCTCAATTTCTCATCTGAAAATAAAAGGAATAATAATAGTAGAATGTATCCCCATAGGGTTGTGAGAATTAAATGAGATAATACAGATAGAGTGCTTAGCCAAATACCTGGCACCTAGAAACCATTAAGTAAATGGTAATCAATATGACAGCAGTAAGCAAGGGGGTGAAGTAATAGCAAGACATGAAAATAACTGTCATCTGACCTCTTTTTAAGTTTTTAGATGGGGCAAGAATTGTGACCTAAGCCCTGTTGGTCCCAAACCTGAAAGAATGAGCAGGAACGTGATTGTACCAAGTCAAATGAGGGCCTTGTAGCTGCAAGGGAGTCCTGAAATGGGCCTGAAGCTGGATGTGAGGATAGCTCAGTACTCACAGATAACCTGGAGGGCTGTCAAGGTGACAAGCACACAGCTCATTCCTTCAGCTAAATGGTCTCTATTTTATGTCCATTCAAGCCCAGACCACCAGCAAAAACACTAAAGTGCCTCACATCCTCAAGTTTTTCTGAATTGTGCTTCGGAATCACTCTCTTGGCTCACTTAGAGGGTGCTTTACAGCAGCTTTATGAAGCTGGCTGTTGAAAACATGATGCTGTAGACTTTGTGCCTTGGGCCACATAATGACCTTTGTCTCAGGGCCCTTAGGAGATTATCAAAACCACAATGCCAGAACTTCTCCAGAGCAACTGGGGTGTGTTCATCTCATAGAAAGTGTGATTTTTAATTGTAAGCCTGGTTTTCCTCTTTGCTTTGACCATTAGGAAAGTCATAACTAAGTTTGGAACCCTTTAAGCAATGATGCAGACCCTTCCATTACGCAGTTCACTGAAAATGTATTTTCCTTAGTTTAATTTTAATATTCTGGGTTTAGACAAAAGGTCAGAGAGCCACAGCCCATGGGCAAATCCAGCCTGCTGCTGTTTACCCTTGCATTGAAACACTCCTTTTTTTTTTTTTTTGGCCTATTGTCTATGGCTGTTTCTGCAACACAACAGCAGAGTTGATAGTGAAGAAACTAGATGGCCTGAAAAGGAAAAAATCTTTACAATCTGGCCTTTTACAGAAAAACTTTGCCAATCCCCACACTAGACTTATTTTCTTCCAACCTCATTCTCTTGATTTTTACCCTGTTATGTGTGTCTTGTAAGCAGCCCCAAATCCATTTTGGAAGAAAGCAGGTTATGAAAAATCAAACATTAAAGAGAGACTGGTAGGGCCATCTGATTCAGTGGAGTTCTCAACAACACCCACACCCACACCCACACCCACACACACACACACACACACACACACGCACACACGAGACTGTCAATGGGAAATTGGACCACCCTCCTACCGTGAGATAGATATTCTACTCGATGCATGGAGTTTTGGTCAGAGTAAAAAGAGCCATCCTCTTTCCCCGTAGTGGATTTCAATTGTGGGCTTGAGAATTCCTCTCTCCTACACCTCATTAAAGTTGTTCTCTGCTATCTGCCCTAAGTGAATCATTGTGCAGTATATGCATGTATTAAGCCATCACACTGTCCCCCACAAATACGTACAAGTAAATGTTAAAATTTAAGAAATAATAATAATTAATAGACCTGACTTTGGGAATACTCAAAATTTAATAGGTGTTATTTTCAGAGCTATAATTTCTAGCTTCTAATGATGTGGAAAAGATGATTAAGCCTTTGTAATATCACCTATAATAAAGAGTAAAGAGAAAAAAAAATGTTGTTCTTCTCCTTAGGAGTTTTCTTTACTAATTCCTCCAAATAATCAGTTTTCAGCAGGTTCCACTAGAAGCTAAAAGAAGCGTGGAAAAGATGATTAAGCCTTTGTAATATCACCTATAATAAAGAGTAAAGAGAAAAAAAAATGTTGTTCTTCTCCTTAGGAGCTTTCTTTACTAATTCCTCCAAATAATCAGTTTTCAGCAGGTTCCACTAGAAGCTAAAAGAAGAAATATTGGGCTAAGAGAAGAAAGGGGTGTGGGGGTGGGGGGTTTTGTGAAGCAGGTTGAGAGAGCTGGAAGCCACTTGTGACCCTTTCCACTCAGCACCAGGCCTGACATGGAAATTGGATCATAGTGATGACAATTATGAAAAATAAAAACCTTATTTTTTTCATAATTAAACCCACATGCAATGATAATTGCGTTACGAGTTTAATACCCAGACTTGTCTCTCTTCCAAAAAAGTGGAAAAATCAGTCCAGTTATAACTTAGTAATGCTCTTAAATCTGACTTAATAAGGAGCAAAACATCTGATTTTCAAGGTATTTGGTGTTTGGTTCTCTCTAGCTGAAAGGGGTTTTATTTTCTTTCCAAACAGGATTTTTTTAGGGATCCTTTCATCAAAAACTACTAATTTAAGGCTTTGTTTTGTTTAAAAGTTTATTTTGTATAAAAGTCCCATGCTTTCCAAGATCAAGTTTTAATTAACACAGCATTGCATGGTGTTAGGGAGCAAAATCCTGAAAGTATGAGTTGGCCACTACAGTGAACTATAAACAAGCATATCACTGAAATTGCACGATGATCTTAGTCTCACACTACCTAGTGTCAATGCAAGAGACTGCATTTAGGAAGCAAATTTATGGCTTGGGTTAAAATAAATATTAGGCCTCTGAGAAATTTACTGAGAAAGTAACATTAGGGACTTTTTTTCTAAAAACTGTTCACCCCTTAAGCAACTGCAATCATTCTTTTATCTTACAGTAAATACTGTCTTTATAATTAAGAAAAACGTCCCTGTGCCTGTTCTTTTAAAAGGGGCTCCCTCCCCCCATTTACCTAAAAAGGCAATCAGTGTTTTACATTTTCTAGTGAATCATAAGGAAAACTATGAACGTATCTATCTTGTGAAAGAGCTCATCACATCCTATGTAAAATGTGCATATTGACAGATTATAAGGATACATTGCTCCGTTTTGTTTCTTTGGAACATAAAGAGAATTTAAATCACTTGCATTCTTGGCTGTTTTTCCACCCACAGAGGGAAACCGGGAGGAATTTGAGAATCAAAGAGAACCACATTCTCTTTGCCTCGAAGTACTCACATTTGGCAAATGGCGAAGATTTGGGTCATCATTTTTAAGTGGTTGCCGAACAGCCGAAGAGCTCAGGCAGGGAGCAAATAAGAGTCTCCGCAGCCTCTTCCAGCACGAGGGCTGTGGCGTCGACAACGTAGCATGTTGCAGGAAAAATACCAAATTTCTGGGTCCCGAGGGGAGACATTATTCAACAGCACCAGCTTTGACTGAGTAAGGGGAGGACTTTGATGTCCCTTTAAATGATTTCTGCATCTAGTCCAACAGAATGGATGTGGAATTATATTTATTACAACCACAAGGATGTGCAAATTTATTTATAGTATAAAAGGTTCTTTCCACAAGTCCTAGCTGTCAACAACTCCTTATTTTCCTGGAGTGCCTTAGGAGCCAAGAATGTTTTGTTTCTTAAGCGTCGTACCTGGAGAGCTAAAATAACAATCTGGTTAATGAGAAGACAATGAGGCTAAGTGTGCTGTTTTGCTGTTTTTCCACAGGCCAAACCTTTTAATTGCCTGGTGCTGGCAACTTAACAGACTGTAATGAGTACGTTGTTCCTCCTTTTCTGCACACAGCTCCTGAAGTGCTTAGAAAACTGAGTTTGTTTTGTGTGCAGAGTGGAGAAGACTCTTATTAAAAGCTGGCGGAAGCATTTGGAATGAGGAGTTTATTTTGACGGGTGAGGTATGTCTTGATAGTTTGCACTCAGATGCAAGAGGAAAAAGAGATAAAGTGGATTAGCCTCAATCATCTGGGAGATGACATTTCTTGCCGTGTTTGAAGTATTTTATGAATTAGAGAATGGGACTGATTTTGAAGCCTAAATTAATTTAATCTGTTTGCTTTTGTTTGATGCAGCAGCTGGAGCGACACACCCTATTTCTTTGAAAATCTTCAGCTTCAAGGGTGTGGGTTTAGAAGACAGAATGCGGCCAAGTGGTAGAGCCTTGCTTGGGTGGGAAAGGAGATCAGTTTTCAATTTCCCCTGGTGCAAGTCTGGCATTCTCGGGATAAGGTTTTGTCTCAAACATCAAGGTAGACACTTTCACACTCGCCCATCGTGCTTTTTATTAAAGGAGAACTTGCCTGGCAAAGCAAACATGAGGGAAAGAAAGGAAATTATTATCCCAACTCTTTCCCCCCTAGCACATTTTCATTAGGAAAAAAAACTTCAGGGCGGAGATGAAAGAAGCAGACAGGTTTCCATTGGTCATGGTCCATTAACAGTGACTGATACCCAGTTTGCCACACATTCAACTCTTCCATAAAACTCAAGAACTCCCTGGCCCCTAGCTTCCCTGTTTGTGTTTAGAGTTGGGGGTTTCTTTGGTGCTGTGGATGGGCCACTACCTTCAAGAACGCAATCACAAGCAGATAATAACCATGGATGGATGTCCTGTCATATAACTCCACCTTGGAAGATAAGACTGTGCATTTCCAAGCAGGACAGACAGACTGTCTTTACAAAAAAACTTTACGAAAACACTGCCTGAGTGTTACGGGTCAATTTTTCTAAAAACTCATTAGGTTACTTCAGAGGAGAGCAGATGAACCTGGTTCGTCTCAACATCAATCACAACTCAGGGAGGCTTTTCACAGACTGATATGCTGAGGAGCATTAGACCGTATCAAAGTACCAGGGGAGAAAAGTGAAATTTGCCTATCACAGTGCTTTATCCGAGAGATCAGATCACATAATTCACCCCTGACATGGTCTGGAAGAAAAATAAGCTGACCGATTTTAGAAAAAGGAGTAGTTATAGAAATCAAGAAGAGGCAAGAAGTGTCCAGACTGTCATATCAGACTGGGCAGTTTCTGGTTGCAGAATGATATTAAAAGTCTGCATGGCGATTTTAGAAAAAGGAGTAGTTATAGAAATCAAGAAGAGGCAAGAAGTGTTCAGACTGTCATATCAGACTGGGCAGTTTCTGGTTGCAGAATGATATTAAAAGTCTGCATGGCATTTATGGATTCATTACTATCAGCACCTCTGGAACTGAAAGGTGGGAGAAAAAAATCTTGATGCATGTTCTGATGAATAACTCATTTATCAGGGCCTTCATCTTGTAAAGCAAGTCGTGCTGGACTATCATCAGCTACCTGAGGTCGACACCGGGGCTGAATGCCTGGCCTCTCTTTCCCACCAGGAGCAGCTGGAACTGAGAGTAATGGCTTTGTCCCTTCCAGTGGGGTCCGGGTAAGCCTGTGACTTTAAGTGAGGTTAAAGGTGGAGGCTTTTCTCCAGAGCAATCAATTCCTCCCAGAGAGGCAGAGCTCCATATGAATAACAAAACACATCCCATCAGCAGCCTCCCTCTTAAAATTTTTCCCTCTACATTGTAGAATATTGCTTAATAGTGACTTTTTAAAAAAATCACTGCTTACATCTTTGAAAAGAAATGATCATTTACTGAAATTGAAGCAAACGTGTTGCATTTATTTTCACAAGTCCATCCTTTCCAAAATGCACATTCAGTCTGCTCAGACCAAATGGCACAGAACTTGGAGGCAAAAATGCATGATATTTCTCTGCCACTCAGTTGAATTGGAAAGACTAGGGGTAGCACGGTCCCGAGGCATAGAGAAGGGTACTGGACTCTCCTCCCACACCAGGCAAAAAACACCAGCACCTCAAGGCCCACCTGGGTACTCAAGACATGGAGAAGGGGACTGGACCCTCCTCCCACAACCAGGCACAGTGTGCCAGTACCTTGGGGCCCACCCAGGGACCTGGGACATGGAGAAGGGGACTGGACCTCTCTCCCACAACCAGGCACATGGCTCCAGCACCTTGGGGCCTGCCCAGGGACCAGAGGCATGGAGAAGGGGACCAAACACACCCCACAACCAGGCATACCGCCAGTGCCAAAGAGCATGCCAAAAACAGCACTTCCACATGGGTGGCCCACCACAGCCACCACAGTAACCATGGCTGCTGCAAAAGCGGCTAGATGCCACAGCCACCACACAGATGGTCCGCCAATCACTGGAGTGCATTCACACAAGAAGAGTCACCAGCAGAGACAAAGAAAAGAATAGGATGTCTCTTTCCAAGAAACCCATTTCAGAGTGACAGAAGAAGCATCTGCTCTATGATAATATTGGGGGACCTGATCAAATCTCTCGGCATTGACCAGGTAATCT
>NW_007726807.1:525857-545068 GCF_000696425.1 Galeopterus variegatus
ACAGATCATCTAGGCAACAAATTAACAGAGTAACCATTATTCTTTCAAAAGGAGAGAAGAAATCTAGGCAAATAGAGGGGGGAGGGGGAGGGAATGGGGAAAGGGGAGAGATTGGACAAGGGGCATAAAGAGTAATTACGATTTGTAACAATATATATGCTAGTAATATTGATTTAATCAACAGATCTCAATGTTCAACCCCAAAAATATGTATAATCAATTTTGATTCAATAATTAAAATAAATTTTTTTAAAAAAGGAAAGATCTACTAGCACAAATACCTCTCTTGATCAAGTGTTTGGTGGGCAGTTTTATAATACTATATTTGCAAGATCAAATATTTCTACTCAGTGCAGAGAAGAGAATAGAAAACAAGAGTGGCGGAAAGATGGGAAGAGTACCTGGGATGCCCAGGTACCAAGGCATCTCCATCCAGGTTGCCTCCATCTCTTCCCTTCCCCCTGTTTGGGATTGAAAGACTTCCAAGGGACTACAACAGCAGGTTTTCACGACTAATGGCAGCTGTAGCAAGTAACCAGTCACAGTGAACGTCCACAGTGCCCCTATTGTGCCTCAGATGAAGGTCTTCGTGGGTAAAGCCACACAGGCAGCCATCAACCAGGCTCAACCCAAACACCTGTCCCAGCTGGTGTGAGATGCCACCCACGGGCCCTGCCCCAGTGCCTATTCACAGCTGCCACGCCAACCCAGGCTTGGAATCCAGCTCCAGTGCAAGTCAGAGCAATTTGGCTTTCCAGAGAGATCCCTACAGCTTGCAGGTCTGGAGCTGCTTTTTTTCTCATGTCAAATGGAAGCTATGTCTGCTCCAGCGTTCCCTCCCCTTCTAGCAACAGGGTACTGGGCTCCTTTAAATGGCTCTCTCCTGTCTCAGAAGCAATCACTTGATTTGCCAAAGAACTAGACACCACATTTCCATGATGAGGAAGATTCCTGACATGAATAGTTGCAACTTCTGTGTAAAATGTTTTGGATTCAGATTTGGAAAACTGTTCTGCCACTTTGAATTGAAAGAATCAGGGGCCCCTGACTTTTTGCACTGTCACCTTGAGACTAGTTTGAAAACAATTATAAATAATAAATCTCCTTAAGTCATGCAGTCTTTCGCTGTAAAAAGGCAGAACAATCCCAAATCTACAGAGAAGGCCCTGAGAGGTTAATTATCTTCCCCAGCAAGAGGCGCAGCTAGGGAAGGAGACCAGCAGGGACTCCAGCTTTCCGTCAGCTCCAATTTTCATTGAAATCACATAATTTCTCTAAGCCTCCGTTTCCTCTTCTGTAAAATGGGAGTGATAATTCCTACATCACAGTTAACGGTGAACACAGAGGATTATGTAAAGCATTTAAAACCCGAGCTTTATATTGTCAGCACTGTGCTGTAATTAGTCTGTAACTGTTATTATTACAACAATCAAATCTCATCACCTCCTTAACTCTGTTTGGGAATGCATTTTTGAAGTAATATTTTCCTGTCTTTTTTGTAAGAAAGTTATTTGCAAACAACTGTTGTACAACCTTAGCCAATATAAAATGAGAAACAATTCTTCCAGGGACATAGATCCTGCTATCACTGAATTTTAATAGCAACACCACACTATGAAGTAAAACACTCCTGGGCCAGCCCCGTGGCGCACTCGGGAGAGTGCCGCAGCAGCGCTCCCGCCGCGGGTTCGGATCCTATATAGGGATGACTGGTGCGCTCACAGCCAGTGAGCGTGGTGCAGCCAGTCTCAAAAAAAAGGACAAAAAAAAAGAATAAATAAAGTAAAACACTCCTAATTAATACACCTCCATGACTGTAGCTTTTGTCAAAATATATTTCTCTATTTTCTTTTGTGTGTGTGTTTGTGTGTTAAGGATATCAAGTAATCTAATTTTTTGAGCTTCTCCTCCATGTGAAATGCCATACTAAATGCTGAGGAAGACGTAGATAAATGTTAGAAACAGCTATCTTAATTCAATCAATTTATGAAGCCACTGTCAAAATAATAGTCCTTGTACTAGTCTGTCATTTGCAAGTGTCAGAATCCCAACTGAGACTGACATGAGAATAATTTATTACCTTGTGTACCCCATGCAGTCATGGAAGAGTTCGCTGAAGGAGAAAAGATGTACCCAGGAAGGACAGAGTGGTTTTTACAGGCTATTATAGTCCAATACTCCCCGCAAATGAGAACATCCTCATCGTCCTAGTTAATATAATCCACAATGGGAGTTTAAAAAAAATAGCACAAACAAAAAATTCTTCTTTAAGTTGATCAAATGATGATATTGAATTTCAGGGAATTAAATCAAAGTGGAGAAAACATTCATACCAGGTGATCTTCCAAAGGAAACCCAATTGCATCAGCTCTGCTCAGCCTAATTCTAGAAACACTAGAAGAGATGAGAGGTGGAGAGAACCAAGATGCTGTCCTTCTACCTGCCCCCCAGAGGAGCCAGCACTGGGCAAGCCAGCTGTAGGGACAGCTGTCTCACCTGCCACTCTCTGTGCCTTGGCACAGGTATCTTTTTCCCTGTCTCTCTCTCGCTCTCAACAGGAAGCTCTGCATGGGACAGCCACTCAGTCTGTCCTGCTTGTAATTTATTGAGTGCCTACTGAGTGCCAAGTGGGGCCAGAGAAGTAACAAGGCAAAGCTTTGTTTTTGGTGGAGACTGCATTCTAGTGCATGCGAGCAGGTGCATGTACGTCCAATGTAAAGGTGCTGAGAAGAAAAGTCAAGCAGGGCAAGTGCGGGACAGGAATGAGATCTTGACAGAGGGGGCTGGGGAAGCCTGGCCTGCCCTGGACAAGATCTGGGGAGATCTGGGGAGGAGTGTCCCAGCGGCAGAGGACACAGCAGGCACTGGCATCTGCAGGTAGGACCCTCCTCCCCGCCGCAGCCCCATCACCTATTTGAGGACCAGCATTGGGGGCAGGGAGTGCAATTAGAGGAGAGGGGCCTCTGTAAACACCTGGATTTTATGCAAAATAAAATAAGCCCTTGGTGGGCCGGCCCGGTGGCGCACTGTGATAGTGCGCCGCTTGAGAGCACAGCAGCGCTCCCGCCGAGGGTTCGGATCCCACATACAGACCGGTTCCCGCTCACTGGCTGAGCAAGGCGCGGGAGCAACGCCGAGGGTTGCGATCCCGTTGCCGGTCCCGGTCCGGTACGGGCGTGACACTGAGGGTTGCGATCCGTTGCCGGACACGGAAAAAGACAAAAAAAAATAAAAAAATAAAAGAAATAAGCCCTTGGAGAGTTCTGATCAGAGAATTTTCAGTATTAGTGTTCAGGACAGTGCTGCCTCCACTTTAGACGCCATCTCTTCCACCACTGGCCCAGGCCAAATATATGAAAACCAGTTTGGTCTCAGAGTTTGTAAAATGATATGTTAAAGTACATAAATTTCAGGGCTCACTTGGGAGAGCACGGTGCTGTTAACACCGAGGTCAAGAGTTCGGATCCCCATACTGGCCAGCAGCCAAAAAAAAATATCTAAAAAAAATTATAAAGTATATAAATCCCCACCTAAAAACAGCTATATAATAATAGTTTAATTCCTCAAAAATGTCTTGCAAATAGCATTTTTTTTTAATTTTCAAAAATTTTATTAAGAATCCTTGATACTCACAAATCTCTCTGATCTCCTTCCCAACCGTTCCTGTAGATGGCGATAGTTCCTTGATGGGCCTACCTGGGCACTAACCTCACAACTACTGAATTTTACCTTCTCAATCTGTTCCTCTTTCCTCAAAGATAGGAGAAGCAAAGATACGTCCTTGCTGGTTATAACCGTGGCTGGGGAAGAGGTGGAGGGATAGCTCAGAGATAAATGAACTAAGGTCAGTGGGCTGATGGGTTGGACTAGGGTGGATTTTTTTTCCCTCAGAATAAATAGCCATGGGTAGAATGTTCTCCGGTGCTGTATTGACCTATAACAATCATATTCCACCTAGGAATAATCCCTGTAATAATGCTTATGCTTTCTTAAGAGAATATGGAAATACTTTTCCAGAGATGCACTGCACTGTCTCATTTGAGAAAGTAGGTGAGTAGAAATTCAGAGAAGTTACACATTTGACAGAGATGCCCAGGAGGTCAGCCGCTGACAGGGCAAGGGATCTCAGAAGGCTATTCCATGAGCCCGGCTCCCATCAACCGCAGATAGCTCATCTAAGTTATATTATCTCCATATTACTTTGTCAAGTAAAACTGCACACTCTCGGTCATAGTCTTTACACTTTATCTACTGGGCCCTTTGATGTCTTAATTCTGTCTGACTCGAATAGATTTAAAGTTCACTGGCCAGAATTCAGGGCCAGGTCTCCCTATGTTCCAAAGTGCCCAGAGCTTTGTGAAAGTTTGAGAATACCACAAATACCAGAAAAGCAAAGTGTCCCAGGACAAAGCTCCCCAAACCAACTCGTAAACAGAGGATTTCCCAGGGCATGAGGCGGACAAAGAAATATGATCTTCCTCTACCCCTACCCCACCTCCACCTCTTTGCTATAAAAGCCTTTATTTCATATTACTTTAATTAAATTTCTGACATGGTCCCTGACGAAAGCTTTTGTGTTCATGCAGCCTTGCAGAAAACAGCCCAGAACCCCACAATGACAGCGGTAAACCCTAGGACTTGGTCACTCATGCAAGCCCCCACCTTCTACCCTGCCAGTGTTAACATAGACTATTTAAATGTCAATATTATTAAGTGCAACAGAGAATCAAACACTTATGTAAGGTGAAGGCATCAGGTTGTGTCTGTCTGGTCTGTATTTTCCTCTTTTCCCCCCTCCAATTATCCCTTTACTCCACATAAGGATCGATCTTCAGCTTTTCCAAAACAGGTGTGACTGCTCTCTTTTTACAGAAACAGACTACAGAGGTCCCTGTTGGCCCATTGGGGCAGCTCAGGGGTCTCCACCCAGTAAGTGGGTTGCTGAGCCTCACAAACAGCTGCTAGAACTGGACCACCCCACACCCTCAGACCCTGCAGGGACAGGGGCTGTTGCTGGAAGAACTCAGACTTAAAAGAAACAAATTGCATTTCAAGACAAAACAATTATTACTGGGGAAATCATAGCTTTTTGCTTATCTCTAATATCAGTAACTTATTCTAACTCTGGCTCTCATTTACAAAAAAAAAAAAAAAAAAGAGAGAGACATTAGTCCAAAAATCTCATGATGCTTTTCTACTCATGCAAGACAATATAGCTTTAATTTTCAGTATAAACCATGAGAATATCTTCAAGTCAGCCAGAGTGAATCAGCTCTTAAACGTGACCTAAACTAATGTCTTGCATTTCTAAGAACATTCTAGCATGTGAATTGCTTCATGTGTATTTCGTCATCAGGCCTTCCAGGCATGCAAGGCGGCTGGAGACACTGGTTTTACCAGCACTTCCAGCTCCGGGTGCAGCTGCTTTGATAGGAGAGTGTTTCGGGAGCACTCGGAATTCGCACGTTTCCTGCTAACAAAATTGCACAGAATTCATAGCTACTTTGAAGTATTTGCACACTTCATTCAACAAATATTTATTAAGCCCACTGTCAAGAAGAAATAAGCAAATTAAATTCTACTGGACAAGATACACATGAATCTGTAATCACACAAAGTAAGTGTAAAGCTGCAACTTCTAAGGATACAGGATGCTGATCTAGGCAGGGAGGAAGTGACCCTCAAACTGAGATATAAAGGACTAGAGTTGTCAGGTAAGGAGAGAGGGAACATGGTCAAAAGGTCCCCAGAAAGCCAGCCTGCTGGAGCACAGGGTACAAGGAAGCCCCGGGACTGGCAGGATGAGGAAGGAGAGGGAGATCTGTAGGATCTGTAGGATCTGTAAGGCCTTATGGAGCTGAGTCCTTACACTTAGGGTAGCAGGAAGCCACTGCAGGAGAGTGTCGTGATGCGATGGATATTTGACAACATCACACTGGGATTACGACAGGGAGGGAGTCAGAGCAGGAAAGGTACTTAGGGTAGCAGGAAGCCACTGCAGGAGAGTGTCGTGATGAGATGGATATTTGACAACATCACACTGGGATTACGACAGGGAGGGAGTCAGAGCAGGAAAGGTAAAGTTCACGCTCTGTGGAAGTAACGCACGTGACAGAGATCGACCACCAAGACTAGGGCAGTGGGACAGAGGGGAGAGGAAGGAAGGATTCCAGAAAAGGAGGTAAAACCAATAGGACCTAATGATGGATTGGATATGGGGAATGAGGAAGAGGGAGCTGTCAAGGTGTCACTTTTTTTCTTTTTTTCCAGCAGCTGGACGGTAGAGGGATCCGAACCCTTGACCTTGGAGTTATCAGCACTGCACTCTAACCAAGTAAGCTAACTGGCCAGCCTAAGGTGTCATTTTTTTAAAATAGTATTTTGTACTTTAGTGATAGTCAGTTAAAATAGTTAAACATATATATTAAACGGGTGTCTGGGTTCACGACTAATCCCCCAAAAGCGAGTTGTATTGGGCTATTTTGGTGTGTACCACAGCTAAATTCTCAGACGCGGTGTCTGTGAAGGGCCCCGACCAGCTTTGACAGTTTATAGAACATCTGTGACCCTCCTGTGTCTTGTTTATCTTGAGACATAATCACATCCTAGCTGATTGGTCCCTTAATGCTCTGAGTGTTTAAGTAACTGGCCCAAAGTGACTTTGGAGACATGATTTATGGCTCAAGACAGAACTAGGCAGGAATTGAGACATCATGGCTTAGGAAACTCGGAATCTAAAAGTTAGTATTACATCAGCATACAGAGGAGAAGTAAAAACAGCACTCAAACGAAAATTCCCTAGTTTGCCAATGAACCTCTGTTTAAAGGGAAAAAAAGGCGCATTAACCACTTCCACCAGAAATATTTTTATATTTTAATATATTTGCAGCCTGAATGCAGAAATCCACCCAATTTCGCGCTGAGGAATAAAAATTCCCCAAAGTTCTAACCAACACTATGAAGTTAATGCTTTTTATTTCATTTAACAAATGCTAAGTATTTAAATTAAGGTAACATAAAGTTATCTTGGGAAACTTATTTAACATTTCAGGTCTTGGCTTCCGTTTTAGCAAAAAGGGGATAATAATAGTACAAGAAATTAAGAAATACATTTTATTTATGCACAAAATATATACACGGTAC
This sequence comes from Galeopterus variegatus, assembly GCF_000696425.1. Classification (NCBI taxonomy): domain Eukaryota; kingdom Metazoa; phylum Chordata; class Mammalia; order Dermoptera; family Cynocephalidae; genus Galeopterus; species Galeopterus variegatus. The sequence goes on from NW_007726807.1 coordinate 533,001, forward strand.
AAAGAATCATTCAGTGCAAAGAATACTACATCCTAAATGAAATTAATCTGCAAATGATACATTTGGAAAGAAAGTAGAATTTGCTCCAGAACAATCATTTCAAGACAAAGCAAAAGGCTTAACAGGTAGGAAAGGCACCTCAATGGCTATGGAGTAGTCTATTCACCTACAGGATTAATCAAAATGTTTAAGCCATCAGCCATGTCGCTAATTCACGTGCGTGATTGCCTAGGAGAGAGAAAACCCTGAAGAACTAAATTGAGATAGAGAAACAGACTCTTCCTCAGAGAAACCTTGAACATAAAGATTGCACCACACATTTTGGAATGATAGAAACAGCAAAAATGTATGTATCTTTTGTCTTTATCTTTTAAGGAAAGCGGAACAAATGGCACATTCTTAATAAATAGAGTAAGTGTCAATGACCCAGGTTGTTTTCGATATGACTTGGGAAACAAGTCTCAGCATCTGCACGGAGCACCGCCCTGCAGGATCCATAAAGCCAAAGTATCAAAATCACAACCAAACACAGAGTTGATCTGTTTCTTTGACATCAATGGCATTGTTCATGCAGAATTCATTCCTTGAGGTCAAACAGTCCATTGAATTCATGTAGAAATTCCAAAGCATTTGGTAGGTTCTCAGCATTGCAGAAAGAGAGAATTCTGAGGCTGGCCAGTTAGCTCAGCTGGTTAGAGCACAGCATTACAACACCAAGGTCAAGAGTATGGATCGCCCTACAGGCCAGCTGCCAAAAAAAAAAAAAAAAAAAAAGGAAAATCTATTTTAAGGCCCCCACCCAACCGGTGCCCCTGAAAGTACATTTAAGCTTTTTTTTTTTTTTTTTAAAAAAAACTGGTGTTTCTGACAAGATGCCTCCCACCCTTGACCAAACATTAGTCAGGCTCCACTGAGCTGCCTCCACTACGGGGCCTCAGACTTTGCATTTCCATGTCTGTCTTTGTATCACCCAATTTTAGAAAAATCCTGCTATGTCAGTTTATCACTAATCCTCACTCTCAAAATCTGATCAAATTCCTCATCCCCCAGGTGGTGTCTGATCCCCATGGCCTGCCTTCAGCAAGAATCCTGTCAAGTTGATTTAGCCAGAATGCCCCCTTCCCTCTGATGATTCCTCTTAGTAACTTTCCATCCCCTGATCCTCCACCCTGCTCCTTGGCTATAAAGCTCCACTTGCCCATGGTGTTTTCAGAGTTGAGCCCAGTTCTTTATGAGGTCTCTTTTCCCCTACTGCAATAGTTCCTGATTAAAATCTGTTTCACCATTTAAACTATCATCCAGCTCTGGTGTCTTTAACAATTCCCAGCCCAGTCGCTCACTATTCCCCAGTCTTGATTCCCAATTGCTGCTAACTATTCCTCAAAATCAAAAACACAAGGGACTAGCCAGTGAGCTCAGTTGGTTAGAGCACAGTACTGATAAAACCAAGGTCCAGGGTTTGATCCCTGTACCGGCCAGCTGCCAAAAAAAAAAATTAAAAAAAATCGAAAACATCCTCAGAGTATGAAGATTTTCCACCAGTTAAGATACATGAAGGTCTGTCTGTGTCATAGGCTTAGAAAATAAAACCAAATGAGTGATTGTGGAAATCTGCATTGCTTGAACAAATGACCCAAGGAGACTGCATTAGGGTTGACAACTATTATTTGACCGATTATGGTCAGTTTTTCAGAAATATATAACTTCACAATCACAGCTCTTATACTCATAGGTAAGCCACAGACACATGGCATCTAATTACTCGAACTAACTTGACTGATTGTTTCAAATGGAGTTAGCTGCAGTTTGACCTCCTAGCTCCACTTTTGCAGACTCCCCAGCCATCAAAAAAAGTTCTTTTTAACTCTTTGGTCTCTGACAAAGCAAAGCTCTTTCTGCATGAGTTCTCCAGTCTGTCTTATTCTCCCTTTCAGGCCAACCAGATTCTAAAGACTCTACTAATACTACTAACATCTTCATTGGTCATATTCCAGGATCCCACACCTTGCCTTAAACTTTCTCTCCCTCCGTGTCTCTCTTTCCCTCCCTCCATCTCCCCCTCTCCACTTAGATTCCCTTGAGCTCCCCAATCCCCATTTACACCTGCCTCTTTCCAAGCCTTTCCCTACGGCCTCCATCAGCAGTTTGTCTTGAGGTCTGGTGAGCATATTCTTTAGTTTCTGTTTGAACATCTGTTCCTCTAACTACCCTACAGACCTTCACACTTATCCATTCTCGGCCTCAAGGCCCCATCCTAGAGCAGCCCGGATCCCTCTAATTCCACTATCCGGTCACTTTAGCTTCCACCGCCCCCCACCCACCCAACAAGGTATAAAGTACACAAGCCACCGTTGATTTCAGCATAACCATCAGACTTGCCTGAACATTTTTTCTCCTTTCTTAATAAAGGGGTTTTTCACTGTAAGCAATTAGGGCTTAGATTGTCCATTGTGTCCCAGAGGACTCCAGATGAGACAATATAGGGACGAGAGTCTATTTAGTAAGTCTTCAGAGCAGTGCAAATGGCAGGCACTGTTTCCAGTTCAGGGGAGCCACCGGCTCAGCTGGGGCCTCCTGCTCCTGGGGGACGGCACTGGCTGCTGTGGCCTGTGGCCTGACAGACTGCTCCCTCTTCGGGCATGACCTGGCCCCAAGGAGTCAAGCCCCAGAAGCCACTCACCCAGTGGGAACATAAGGTTTGTGAGAGGGCAGCGGGTAGTGAGTACATCTGAAGACCCTCCTGTTGTTTTCCTTCAAGTATCTTCCAAAGGGGAATATCTTAGAAAAATCTGAGAGCATTCAAAGGACAAAGATGTGAAAGGGGCTGGAAAATAGGACCCATGAGGAATGGGGAAAAGAAGCTCTGATTCTTAGTCCGAGGAAGAGAAAGCCTAGAGACCGTTTAACAATGGCCTGCAAGGTTTAAAGCGATATTCCTCAGAGAACGGAGACCAGCTGTTCATCGTCTCCGGCGAGGACAGAACAAAAGGAAATGAGCTTCAGCTTCCACATGAGTGATTTAAGCTAGAAAATAATCTCCACCGATGAGGATATCAGACTTGGGGGAAGTTATCAAGGGAGCTCAGGGGCTCTCCTCTGGAGTTCTTCAAAAAGCAAAGAGGCCCACTTTCCTGGGCAGGTCGGGTGCGATCTTGTCGGCAGGCCAAGGGGAGGAGAAGACCCAGCACGTCCCCAACACCTCACCAGCCACCAGCCCTATGAGTCTATGACTTTGTTTTACAAATAGCTAGTGCTTTGTCCTCACAGTGCATCCAACAACGTAATGGTTATTTGGACTTTGGCATTTGCAGAATCGAGTCAGGGGAGAGGTGAAAGAGAAGGCATGTGAGGAATGAGAAACAGGAAGAGAAATTGACTAATTTTCCGTGGGAGGGGGAGGGAGAGTCTGCAAATAACTAGGCTGAGGCCCTTAGTAACTGCCAATTTCTAAAGTAAGAATCTCTCACTTTCTCATATGAAAATTAGCTTCCACATAAATACACTAATTGGCCCTTCTTTTTCTTTCTTTCCAGGTTTCCTGGTCTCCCTTTGAGTCCTCTGTACATTCCCTTTATACCTTCAATATTAGCCTGTTTCAGTTTCCTGCACAACAAAAGCCAAACACAGATTCTTGTAATTGAATCCAACACTTTACAAAGCCAAAGACAAAATCTTTGGCATAACATTACCCATCTATTAAACTCAAACCCAGCACCCAATCTCTCTATATTTTTCTTATTTTTAATTCCCTAAGGTATTTGGTGTCTTTCCAGACTTTGGCATCTTTATTAAGCCCCACGCTGACTTCTATGCCACCAGAGCCAGTGTCTTTGAAACACATGGGCGTCCAGGGACAGCCGTGCCCGCTGAGCTGACATGCCCCAGGAACATTCCCCCACTGTCTGCAGGTAGCAGGGCTGCTCCAAGGGCCAGGCATGTGTGGGAGAGTGACGTTGTCTGTCTCTAGTGTCTGCTCCCACTCAGAGACAGGCACTGAGAATGACAGGAAGGAAGGTGTCTTAGTGAATTCTCTGTGGCTAATAACAAAATATCTAAAACTGGGTAATTCATAAACAAACAAAATTTATTTCTTACGGTTTTGGAGGCTGGGAAGTCCAAGGTCAAGAGGTGCAGCTGGAGAAGGCCTTTTTCTTGGTGGGGACTCTCTGCAGGGTCCCAAGGCAGTGCAAGGTATCACATGGCAAGAGGTCTGAGCATACTAAGTTGACTTGCTCTCCTTACAAATCCACTAGTGCCACTCCTGTGATAATGCATTTATCCATTAACCCATTAATCCATGAATAGATTAATCCATTCCTTGGGGCACAGCCCTCGTGATCTGATCACCTTCCAAAGTCCCGCCTCTCAATACTGCTTTATTGAGGATCAAGCTCCCACGTGAGCTTTGGAGGGGACAAACATTCAGACCATAGCAGAAGGGATGCTGGTCTTGTGTCTCATCCAGCACCCAGTGCCTGCCCGTAGAGCAGCCCACCCTCAGGGCCACTTCGTTCAGGCAGCTACAATAGCAAGTACTAGGACAGGAATCCCCCCAGAGTTGGGCCTTATCTGTCCTGTTCCCTGCGTGTATCTTTAATGCCTAGAACAGTGCCTGGCACATAGTCAGAGAGCAGTAAGTATTCACCAACTGAACAAATGCTAGAGCAGGAAAGGGCTTGGAGACCATCCATTCTCACCTCTTATTCCAGACTGAGGATGTTCAGCACCAGGCCTTTCCTAGACTCTTTGTGACTGGTGAAGACCTATCTGCACCACTGAAAAATACCTCACTGGATCAGTTAGTCCATGCTATTGGCCCCATGTTAATGTGTACTAATGAGTTAATGTGTTCCGTCCCCCCTTCTCCCTCTGACCTTCCGTCCCCCCATTCTTTTGCACCAGCCCTTCCCCTGGGCAGGCAATGGGCATTCTTCCCCAGATGCAGAGCAGAAAGGAGCCTCCACCTCCTCCACCCGCCTAAATTCCTGAGCTGATGCCAAGAAACAGCCAGCTGGAGCTGAACCGGTTGAGATTAGAGTTTTTTACACATCTGCCAAGGACAGATTCTGCTGGCTGCCGCAGGAACTCACAGAGCCCTGCCCAAGTAGAGTGAACACAGAGCAAGCCCTGCACGAGGTATAGGGAGCAAGACAGTGACTCTCGGGGGCCCCAGGGAGCCCCATCGTTGCCCCAGCCTGGGGCTGCCAATCACCACCAGCAAGTGGTCACCCTGAGAGCCAGGCTGTGCTCCTGAGTCTGCCTTAGATGACAGACATAAGGTAAAAGTAACCAAAGGTGGCAGTTCTAGCTCCCAAACCTGGCATGTGTCCCAAAACCACCCAGCAGCTTTGTAAAAGCAGATCCGCTGTGTCCCGGCCCAGATCTCCTACCTACAGCAGAATCTCAGAGGATAGGGCCCAGCATTTGTGTTTTAAAAAGTGCTGTGAGTGATTCTGACATACAACTCAGTTCAGGAATAAGCCCCACTGACTGACTGACCTACATTCCCTCCTCTTTTTCTACAACTATTTTTCCCCATTGGGAAGGAATTCGGCTCAAGTTACACCAAGTGACTGTCAGCATCACTAAGCCTTTTCTTTCATTTCCAGGATGAGTTTAAGTCGCTGCTCCTCTGGTGGCATGGGAGTGGACACCCTGAAGCCTGCATCTCCACTGAGTAGGTCCCTGATGTGGATTCGCCTCTCCCCCAGTTACAAGTTAGGAGATGAAAGGCAAGTGTAAGCATTTACTCATTCAAGTCAGTGAATCCTGGCACCCTGTCTGTCTTTCTTGGACAGGGGTAGCAGACATACAAGGGTACTTCAAAATGTTCATGAAAAAATAGAATTAGAGGATGATACAAGTTGTTCCATGAACTTTCTGAAGTACCCTCATATGTAAGCCACACTCCTTCATCCCAAGAGCTGAGCACGGTGGTGGGAAGCTGGACGTGTAAACGGCTGGGCAGGAAGAGAAGGCCGGCGTGAGCGCCAGCTAGCTCCTGGGTGGGGGCTATCTTTGCGGGACTGTGCTCTGGGAGGACTGTGCTCCATCAAAAGCTAAAAGCGAGGCTGCTTATTCGGCACCTGCTGGTGCTGGTGGCAGGCAAATTCCTGGCGTAAGGACACCTGAGGATGTCTGTATGTCACTTTCTCAGTTGCCTGCTTGGTGAGTTCTGGCCCTCTCCAGCACCAATCCCCATAGGGGACACTGGACTGATGCCGTGTGACCAGCCCTTATGCTTGAGTGCCAGTCTGGGGAGCTGAATCACCATCTCTTTCTGTGGCCAGGGAGTTGCTTCCACACCTGCCCTGACTCCAGTTCCGTCAGGATCAGGGCCTTGGCTTCTCTGGTGCACTCTCCTGGCCTTGAACCCTGCCTCACAGCCTCTAAACTCACTGCTAGCCTTCCTCTATGGCCTGTGGCCAATATCCTCTGTCGCTTTTCTCCCCCCAGCTGCAGCCGTCCCTGTGGCCCCTTGCTCACTCTCCATGACCCTGGCCACCTGCCCTTGGAAATGTCACTGTCCCCTGCCACCTCCATCTCCTAATACCATACTGTGCCTTCTTCATTTCCTACTGATCTCTTTATCTGTCCTTCTCCCCTCCCTCAATCCACCCCCCAACTAGTCTATCTTTAATGCGAGCATTTGATAACATGAATAATAATTTGAAAGGACACAGTGGATTTTATATGTAAAGGACTCTGTTTTCTTTTTTTACTATTAGTGCTGTGCAGTCTGTTCCCCTTTTCTCCCGAAATAATGTCCTTTTAATGTTTTCATCTCTAGAAGATAAGTGCTCCTTGATAACAATGGCAATGACTGCTTCCTCTATGGACCTAAAAAGTTGGAGAATGTTCATTTATAGGAATTCCCAACCTTCACTATGCCTCACGTTTACCTGGGCTCCACCTTCAGATATCTCAGCTCAGGTGGTCTGAAGTTGGGCTCTGTATCAATATTTTAAAAACACCTTGCAGGAGATGCTAATGTGCAGACAGGCTTGAGATACACTGACTTACAGGAAAATCATTCATGATGAAAGTATGTTCAAATATTCAATTCTTAGAAATCTTGATTTAAAGGAGTGGCTTCTAACGATGTCCTTTCTAGGCAAGGTCAAAGAGCTTAAAGCCCACCCTAACCCACTCATTCCCAATTACTAGAAGAAAAAAAGCTGTCATAAAAATTGAAAGGTAACATACACATGATTTTACAGCCTGAAACAATGCTATCGAGTCAGCCCTCAGTATCTATGGGTTCCACATCTGTGGATTCAACCAACCATGGATCAAAAATATTTGGGAAAAAAATTACATCTGTACTGAACATGTACACACTTTTTTTCTTGTCATCATTTCCTAAACAATACAGTATAGCAACTGTTTACATAGAATTTACATTGCATTAGATATTATAAGTAATCTAGAAATGATTTAAAGTAGACAGGAGGCTGTGCCTAGGTTATACGCAAATACTACATCATTTATATCAGAAACTTGAGCATCCGTGGGTTTTGGTATCTGCAGTAGGTCTTGGAAACAATCTTCCATGGATACTGAAGGATGACTGTACATACTTTAAAGATAACCCAGAAATTTCATGACTTGCTAGTGCTTTACAAGTTATTTAAAGAAATCAAGTTATTGAAAGAACACAATTCATTGGTAGCATGTCACCAATGATCTGCCCTGCACAAGTAAATGTTAGGGGGGTTATACTCATATAATCATCAGCTTCAGCAATAGGCAAACAGATGAATGACATTTGAACTATAGCACATCCATAAGTGGATTAAAGACTAGTTACTGGAAAATAACAGGCCAAAAATACTGTTTATGAATATTGGTACCATCACCAAACATCACTCAAGCTAACAGGAGTTTATTATTTAAAAGCATAACTTGCAGCCATTTGCAATCACAACCACATCTAGACAGTAATATAAAGTATCCTCTCCCTAATTTGTAGGAATTCCTTGAGGGTCTATGCAGTGGTTGCTCAGTAATTTTACTAAGCCTAGCACGGCAAGAAATATCTTAATACTGAAGTAGTATTATCAGTAAATGCTAGGAATGGAATAGATTTAGTTGCTTAATATTAAATATAACTAACCTTAACTACTCACTTAGTAGGTAAGTAGTAAGTAGCTCCAGAAGTTGAACATAAAACTGAGAATTTATGAAATTTTGCCTCATTTACCCAAAAGAATCCTCTCCAAAATACATACGTTTTTCTATCTGTATCAGGCCATTAAAAGAACATTCCTGGCTGAGGACCACACTATCAGTTCCTCGGTTTTTGAGGGATGTAATTTACTGCCTTTTGAGACAGGAAAAACTGTCTCACTATTATTTTTAAAATGCACATTTAAGTGCGAATCTCACCTGCCTGGTTACAAACACCCCGAAGAGCAAACTTTTTTATTCTAATGAGTATATGTATTTATTCATTTGGTCATTCAGACAAAAAGCTGTGTCTTTAATAACAGAGGTGTATATATCAAGTGAGGAAAAAAAAATCAATTTTGAATAGAAACTTTTCCAAAGGTAAATCTGCCATAGCCTGAATGACTTATCCAAGCCTTTGATAGAAAGCAATTTTCCCCCAAAAGTGGCAATTTCTGCAGATTAAGAAATAGAAAAAAAAAAAAAATCAGCCTAAAAAAATAGAACCAGTATAAACTCGAACACCAGATCAAACAGGACCAGTAAGATCTGAATATAAGAAAATCCAGAAAACTTTAGAAAATCTAGTCTTTGAGCCCATTTGCAAGAAGTTTGAGCCTTAGCTGAAATGGAAAATAAAAGCTTGTTTTTTGCTCGTTCTTTGAATTTCCAGAAACAAAATGCTTGCCAGTTCTGAGAATATTAGGAGCTCATAACTTGCACATAATTATGTTAATAAGCATGAAATATACCCTATAAGTATAAGGCACTTTAATTCTGCAAGTTTGAAACTAAGATGAGAATTGCTATTTTAAAGTTTCTGGAGAGCAGGAAGTTCATGCAGTTTCTATGACTCTCCAATACTTAACGATACTTTTTATATTATAGATTTTTACCAAAAAATATTGCTTCAATTGAGTGATGTGCCTTAGTGCTTGTATAGCTGGGAAGATCCTAAGTTTAAGAAATTCCTTCAAAGAGCCATCTTCTGGCTCAGTTGGTTAAGCGTGGTATTGGTAACACTTAGACCAAGGGTTCGTATCCCCTTACAGGCCAGCCACACACACACACAAAGAAAGCTATCTTCCAGAAGCTACAAGAAGCACAACAGGTTAAAAAGGAACCCCATCCCTTCTGCTAATTAAGGGACAACTGCAGTCAGCTACCAGTACCTTGCATTTACATATAGTTTTGCCTCTAAGCACACCAGGACAAGCAATCCCTCATGTTTTGGGGGACGCATCCTGATGGCGGCTTTCCAACCTGGACACTGCAGCAGCAACAGCACCCATATCAAAGGAGAACAAGCCTCTTCGCCCTTCCCAAGTTTTGGGTCCGTTAATAAGGTAATCAAGCCCATACTCTCACCACTCACCACTCTTTCCCAAACTTCCCTGATCATTACAAACTGCCTAAAACATTTACTTGACACAAAGCAAAACAAAGCCAGATTCCCAGCACCTGCGCATGGGAGGTCTGATTTCAGAAGCTTGGGGTGGAGCCCTGGAATCACGCTGGGTGATTCTAATGATCAGGAAGCATGATCTGCCCTACAATGTCTGAATTTGAGTTTGAGCTTCTCCCTAGGCTCGCTCTTTCCTCATCCTGCTTTTGCAAACAGGCTGGACAGAGTCTCACCTGGGCTCTATCATAGTTTAGGGCCAGCACTGGTCCCACAGTTGGAGGACTGGCCAGAGCATCCATACGATGGTCAGCAGTCTTCAGGCATCACCCAACCTTTAAGTTTTCTGGATAAGCCAGAGGAGGAGAGAAGCCCTTAGGACAAGGTGCCTAACGCGGACTTAGTGTTGCTGGACAGCCCCAGCAATGTCTGTAGCCCATTAGTACAGGAGAGTTACTGGAAGGGCTGCATTTTGTAAAATCACAGTTAAGAAAGAGCATTTCTGGCTTGCTTTTTTCTTTCTTTATTATTATTTTTTTTGGGGGGGGGGGGCAGTTGGCCAAGACAGGAATCCAAACCCTTGACCTTGGTATATAACACCATGCTCTTACCAACTGAGCTAATAAGCCAGCCCCCTCTTTTTTTCCCTTGAAGGTATTTTTTTATTGTGGTAAAATACACGTAACATAAGACTTACCATTTTAACCATTTTTAGGTGCACAGTTCTGTGGCATGAAGTGCATTCCATAACTTTTCCATCTTCTCCAGCTGAAGCTCTGTACCAATTACACACCAACTCCCCCTTCCCACCTCCCAACACCTGGCAACCACTGTTCTATTTTCTGTCTATAAATTTGACTAACCTTTAAGTACCTCACCTAAGTGGAATCATACAGTATGATTATTGATGACTGGCTTATTTCACTTAGCATAATGTCTTCAGGGTTTATCCATGTGGTAGCATGTGAATTTCCTTTCTTTTTAAGGCTGAATGATAGTCTATTTTATGTATATACCACATTTTCTTTATCCATTTATCCACCAATGGACACTAGAGTTGCTTCCACCTTTTAGTTATTGTGAGTAATGCTGCTATAAACATGGATATACAAAAATCTCTTCAAGACCCTCCTTTCAGTTCTTTTGGGTGTATATCTTGAGGCAGAATTGCTGGATCATATGATAATTCTGAATTTAATTTTTTTCAGGAACTGCCTTACTGTTTTCTGCAGCAGCTGCACTATTTTGCATCTCCATCAGCAATGCACAGGGTTCCAATTTTTCCATGTTCTCACCAACACTTGCTATTTCCAGTTTGTGTTTTTTTTGTAATCACCACCTTAATGGGTGCAAAAGTGGCATATCATTGTGGTTTTGATTTGTATTTCCCTAATGATTAGTAAAGAGCCTTACTTTTAGGAAACAAAAAAAAAGGAAAATTGTAGGTCCAAAGATTTAGCTTGGAAGAGGGTTCCAGGAAAACGGAGGCAAATGCACAGAATCACAAGAGAAGAGAAGAAATGATATAGAAATGCAGCTCTACAAATGTTAATCTTCCAAACATTCTTTAAACATAATATCATCTTAAAACTAAATCAGGAAGGTACCATTGTCCCCAAGTTATAGTAAGAAACTGAATTGCAGTGAATAAGCTTACAAGGTACATAAGCTATATGTGGAATATCAAAAAATAACTATGGTGACATTTCTTCAATATTAAAAAAAGCATCAAGTGAACTATTTTAAAAATTCAAGAGAAATTTGGTCTATCGTGAGATCATTTTCATAATGATGAATCATTGATAAAAATCTCCTCGCAGCCTGCTAGAAGATAGAAAAAAAAATTCCTGTCACTTTAAAAAATGTAAAGCTCATGTTTTGACAGGCTAGCACTCTTTGTCCAGAAAATCTACAGGTTTAGGTTTAGGCAGGACTCCCCAGGAGAGGGAGCAGGATGAGGGATTAGCAATAGGAAATTTGTCATCAGGCAAGGGAATATTCCGGAAAAATGTCCGTGTCTTCCTTCCCCACATGCGTCCATAACACAGCCATAGCTTTAAGTGTGTGGACTAGTTTAATCTAACAAATACATAAACATACTTAAAATCTGCATTTGAAAACTTGATCTAGAGGGTATTGATTTTGTAAATTCTGTACAAAATACGTTATGAAAACTTTATTTTCTCTCATGTACACAAAATCAGTTGCTTTTTGTTGTTGTTGGGTTTTTGTTTTGTTTTGTTTTGTTTTGCCATTGTTTCTTTCATTTCTAAGATACAATCACCTTGCAAAATACCACACTATTTGGCCAGAAAATTAATTCTCATGCTTCTCCCTTTCTTCTCAATTCACATTATTTTCATTAGAAGTTAAAAACACGAGTTTTTTTTTTTTTTTTTTTTTTCCTTTTTATCTTTTTTCGTGTCCGGCAATGGATCGCAACCCTCAGTGTCGCGCCCGTACTGGACCGGGACCGGCAAGGGATCGCAAACCTCGG
>NW_007726807.1:545136-561067 GCF_000696425.1 Galeopterus variegatus
CCTCGCTCAGCCAGTGAGCGGGAACCAGTCTGTATGTGGGATCTGAACCCTCAGCAGGAGCGCCGCTGTGCTCTCAAGCGGCGCACTGTAGCAGTGCGCCACCGGGCCGGCCCAAAACACGAGTTTTAAAGGCCGGCCCGTGGCTCACTCGGGAGAGTGTGGTGCTGAGAACACCAAGGCCCCGGGTTCGGATCCTATACAGGGATGGCCAGTTAGCTCACTGGCTGAGCGTGGTGCTGACAACACCAAGCCAAGGGTTGAGATCCCCTTACTGGTCATCTTATTAAAAAATAAACAAAAAGAAACAAGTTTTAAGAATGTTCTAGGGTTTGCATTTCCGTTCACATAATGGGCAGAAGTTCCATAGGAATCATCATTAGTGATGCCACTTCGTTTCAATCCAATGTTAATTCCAAGTTGCCCTGTTCGGAAAGGCTGTCTGCTGGCGTGCAGGGATCATACACCTGTGATTAATCCAGCTGAGCTCCGGGGCTGCAATTGTTTCATGAGACTGCAGGTGAAACAGCAGTCTTTGTCAGTAAAATAAGTTTAACCTCTTGAGTGCCTGGACCGCTGGATAATTACGTGGAGAAGTGGTAATGGGAGGTTAGGACCCTCCTGCTGTGTCAGTGAGAAAACCTGCTGAATGCAGAAAGGCAAGGCGACCAGAGAAGCTCCATACTGAGGGATAAAAACAGTCTCTCCTTTCTAGGCAACTGTTTGAATTCATTTACCTTCATGAAAACCAGCATAATATTTTCTGAACTCATCTCCTGTTTCATATTCTCTCCTCCTTCAACCAAAATTTCTGCTGGGATAAACTTCCTATTGCAAATGGTTAGTAGTTTTGTCAGAGCTCTTTGAATAGCACTTTCCATGTGCCTGCCTCAAATGGTCACTAATTTTTTTTTTTTTTTTTTTTTTTGGTGGCTGGTCGGTAAGGGGATCTGAACCCTTCACCTTGGTATTATCAGCACTGCACTCTAACCAAGAGAGCTAACTGGCCAGCCTTGTCACTAATATTCAACAGTAAGAAAATAAAATAAATAACAGTCCTACATGTATATTTTTCTATCTGAAATGCTAATTATTAGTTTAAGAGTCTATAGCTTTGTTATAGGAATTAGTTAACTCCTGACCACACCTACATGTGGTGACTATGAGTGGTGAAGGATGTGTTAATTCGTTTCATTGTGGTAATCATTACACAATGTAAACATATGTCAAATCATCACATTATTTATACACAAGTTTTATTACTCAATTATACCTCAATAAAGCTGGGGGGAAAAGAATTAGTTAAAAAGCTATATTGACCGAGGATGAGTCTCTCAAAAAGCTCCTAGAGCTCACCACAGGCTTATGAATACAGACAAAAATTAGTCCCATTAAGACAAAATTGAGGGCTGGCCTGGTGGCGCACTGCTACAGTGCACCGCTTGGGAGCGCAGCGGCGCTCCCGCCGAGGGTTCGGATCCCACATACAGACTGGCGGCTCACTGGCTGAGTGAGGTGCGGGCACAACACCGAGGGCTGCGATCCCGTTGCCGGTCCCGGTCCGGTACGGGCGCGACACTGAGGGTTGCGATCCGTTGCCAGTCACGAAAAAAGACAAAAAGGAAAAAAAAAAAAGAAAGACAAAATTGAAGGGAGTTATACACCTGATTTTGCCTTTTCTGTGCACCAGAATCGTGACTGTATTCATTACATACAATTACCCCTATTTAAAAGTCTTTTTTTTTTTTAAACAATATCCAATTGGGTTTTTTAACCTATGATTTAATGAAGAGAGCAAAAGTGTCATCAGTACCAAGGATTTCCATAAATACTTGGATAGAAGATGGCCCACTCCAAAATCAACTCATAATGGATCACAGAGACAGGCAAGGTCACTCCAAAACAATGGTTCTCAAATTTTTTGTACATTAGACTCAATTGTGTGTTGGCTGGAAATTCAGATTCCTAGGCCTCAGCCCCAGTGATGCTCATTCAGACCATCAGAACTGAGATCCAGGAGTCTGCGTTTATAACCGGGACACACAGGGACACATGATTCTGATGCATGCTCTTTGAGAAACACTGTCCTGTGATGATGGGATGATTCCTAGAACCCCAAGTTTGAATTAACCTCACAATCTATATTCATAAGCTTATGGTGAATTCTAGGAGCTTTTCAAGAAAGTAGAGCGTGAGAGGTAAATACTGGCAGTGGTTCCTCAGCCTAGGCCAAAGGAGAGCAGTGATCTAACTTTGTGTGGGCAAGATGGTGGGGTCTTCTGCTGTGAAGACGGGCACATCAGATCATCTTAGTCTGGCATCATTAAACATCTGAATTAGGAAACTAACTCCCCTTCTTCTGATTTCGGTGGTCACTAAGCAACTTCTTCTTGTAGAATTAGACTTCCCATCTAGCCTGTCTTTGCTATTGACCAAAGGTTGCCAGTATTCAGTCCCTCTTGGCCCTTTTAATCATAAGAAATTGGCAGCCACTTTGTTTTATCCACCCTTCTCTGAGGTTGGTTAATGTGACTGCACCCCTGAGAAACATTCCACTCTCCAGATCCATGGACTGGTAAACTAGGTTTCCATGCTAAAGACCACACTGTCAACTTGGAGAAATTCTCCAAAGAAATAACAAATTCTCAGATCTCTTGGGGACATGCCTGATGACACCCATCTTCAACCACTGACCCTCCTATTGAAATCTCCTCACCAAAAAGTGGTTGAGAGTGATCAAATTCCTACAACATGGTGACTGTAGTTAATAACAATGTATCGTATACTTGAAAATTGCTAAAAGAATAGATTTTAAGTGCTCTCACCACAAATCAATAAGTAACAGAGGTTTAAAAAAAAAAGAAAGAAAGTGATTGAATCCACTCTTGGTAAAGGGCCTCTACATGGTTTACAATAACCTGTAATCCAGGGCCCAGAGTAGGTTCTGATATTAATCTTCCATCGCCCCTCACCAGAGCCAGGTCAAGGGACAGGCTGGACAGAAGGGTGAGAGGACGAATGTCAAGCTGTCACGTCAGCCCTGCTCCTCATTCAGGAGCAAATGGAACCCTGAGCCAGTGTGGCCAAGGCAAGAGGGCCGTTGTGAGCCGACTTTCTGGTTGGTGTGTCCTCACCTCCTGTGCCCTCAGAGCTGGCTGGGACCTCAATGTCTGTGACTCAGACGTCGTCTCCTTGCTGTTCTCTCTGAACATGGCTGCATAAAGTGCTTTCATTCACTGCCCTCTCCCTGATGGCCGCATTAGCCTGTGGGATGAGCATTCTCACACACAGAGGCAGCAGAGAGGAGGCAGCCCCCTTTCTCCTGTCTTCAGAGGACCATGACACCTTCTGTGTAAGATCGTCCAACGTCCCTCACTCCCCAAGTGCAATACTGTGGGGTAACCCAGAATGGGCACGCTTATGCAGAGAATTAAAGCTCATTATTTATGCAAATGTGGGTGACGTGGGGGCAAAAGTGGGAGCCCTTCCCCCCTACTTCACATTCCGCCGAGTGACCTCAGGTGACTCACCCCCCCCTTTGACTGGGATCCAGCAAGAGACGGGGAAGGGGCTTCCTGTTTGATTTACCCGCTTTTGCTTTCTCTTCACCTCCTATTCCCAGGGTTAGGAGATAGAGGGTGTGGGAGGAAGGGTAGGGTGGGGCTCGTTCCCTGATCTCAGCCTACTTTCCTGCCAACTGCCTGCAGCTTCCACCTTGTGGCTTCATGTTGGCTCCAAGGCCCTCTGAGATTCTGGCCCTTCTCTCCAGGCCTCGGTATTGTTCTCTATCCACAATGGACAACCCCTTCCTATGCTCACCATGGGTCTGGCACTCTTTTAACTCATTGAATCTCCACAGCCACCCTGGGAGGACACTTACTATCATTTTCTCCACATAACATAAGTGGAGAAAGATGTGTTCAGGATCTTGCCCAAGGCCGCACAGCCTCCTATGCTCAACAAGACACAGAAGAACTTTCTTGTTTAAGTAAACAGCAGTTGATCATAGACATGAAAAACCTACCTAGTAAGCGCTCAGAGGTTTGGCTCCTGCTTAAAAAAGTCATCTTGAATTTTGGTTGAGAGGTAGATAAAGTGGAAAGTGTATGTGGGTTTTGCGGTTAAAAATCCCTGTTAAACCACTTGCTAGTTATGCGACCTTGGGCAAGCTCTTTAGCTACTCTGAGCTTCCCCATTCTTATCTGTACAATGGCGATAAGACAGTAACACCTACTCACGCCGGTGTTATGACTTAAAAAGATCCTGTACAGGAAGCACTCAGGGTAGTGCCTGGCATATAGAAGGTACTCAATAAATGACTGTTTTTCCATACATTCCCAGAAAAACCTTATGTAATTGCTTCAGCCTTTTGAAGAGCATAGTAGTACATTGTGCCTCTCAAGGGGTATAATCATTTACTCTAGTTTTCTAGGTCATTTATACTCCTGACTTATCAGTCCCTGACATAGTCCTGGAAGGCAAGAAAAATGTGTATTCATCTCTGATCCTTTAAGTATCCCCCCAAATATATGAGGGTTCTTCAAAAAGTTTATGGGAGGGCTTATATTATCTTTTAATTCCATTTTTCCATAAACTTTTCAAAGTACCCTCATATGATTAAATGAAAAGTTCAAACAGCAAGGTAAAAAAATGTACAGAGAAATACCACTTATTTGTGTTTTTAAATAGTGTACATAATACAGGTGTGTATACGCATTCAAATTTTTTGGAAGGATAAGCAAGAGATGATTAACAGGACTTATCACTGGGGATGGGTGAGGAGGAGGGAGAGAATTACCCTTTCTGTCTTAATCTTTCATTTTATCATGTCATGTATTTATTTTATAATTAAAAATAAGGAAAAAGAAAGTTATATGCATGATGACATATAAATGCTTAAATCAGTCATCTGAAAATGTAGTTTGAAAGATGAAATTTGAGAATCTCCAGATTGAATCCAGCTGACCAAGGTGTGGAGAGCCTGGCTAGACGTGACTCCAACCAAGAAGACTGCAGCCGTGACCACAGTCTAGGACTATTCAAATCTTTAGGACTATCCAAGCCCTTTGCTCTAATTCCATGCTGACCAAGTATGTTACTTAGGATAAGCTATGTTATTGCGATAATGGACAGCCCTGAAATCTCATTGGCTTAAAGCCATGTACATTTATGTCTTTTTTAATCATACATATTTGTGGGATACAGTGTGTTGTCTCAGTGCATGTATACATAAGTTTATGTCTTTGTCACGTTGCATTCCAATGACAGTTGGAGCAGGAATAGGCTGTGCTCCACTAAGCCATTCAGGGACTCAGGACCATGTAATACTGTGGCGCCACCCTACCCTGGGTGCTTGCAGTACTGTCTACTGAGCTGGTGGACGGGGAATGAGAGATGATAGAGAAAGCACACCCACTCTTAAGATTCTTGGCCCAGAGGTTATGCACATCACTTCTGCTCACATCGTGATGGAGAGAACTCCTCATATGGCCCTGCCTAGATGATGTGGGGGTGGGAGGGTTGGCAACGTTGTGTAGCAGTATGACAAGGAAGAGGAGGAGGACACGGACAAGAGCATCAACGGTTACTCTCACACCGAGCAACATTCCAATTGTTAATTTGGGTTGACTAAATCTAGACATAAACTTACATGGCTTTACGCCAATGAGATTTCAGGGTTATACATTATAGCAGCTAGTGCAGCTTATCCTAAGTAACATACTTGGTCAGCAAGGAATTAGAGCAAAGGGCTTTGGATAGTCCTAAAGAATGTTCCATCAAGACGGTGGTAAATCTGGGGAGTTGCTCCTAAATCTAGAAAGGGGAGTCTTGAACAACATATGAGCATCCCCATCTCTACGGAGCTACGTCTCCTATCTTAAATTAACAAATCGTCTTTCTAATTTATATATCTGTCATGACTTTACTTTTATTGCAAGTTATCCCCTAAGAATTTGTTTAATTCTGGGTACACTAATAAGGTAAAAGTTTCTGGGTTTGTAAACCTGAGGACAGAACTTTGGACTATGGTGATCTCACTGGACACTACAAACCTATGAGGTCTAACTGGCCAGATGGCCACTCTCTATAATTTCTCTACCTCTTCTCTCTAAAACTTTGGTCATTCCAAGAACTGTCAGCTTCTGCTCATGGAAAAGTATAAATTGGGGTTTACCTGGGCAGGGAAATGATTTTTCAAACTTAAATTACTTGTTAGTGATTAAGAAACAGTCAAAGGGAGAGGTCTTTACATAGGCCAAGTATATTTATTTCCTGTGGCTGCCATAGCAGATTAAAACAAACTTGGTGGCTTTAAACAACAGAAACTTTTTCTCTTGCAGATCTAGAGGCCAGAAATCTGAAAACAAGGTGTTGGCAGGGTCATGCTCCTTCCAAAGCCTCTAGAGGAGGAGCCTGCCTTCCTTCTTCCAGCTTTAGTGGTTCTGGCATTCCTTGGCTTGTGGTCAAATCACTCCAATCTCCACCTCCGTTTCCACTGCCTTCTCCCCTGCGTCTCTCTGTATTCTTCTTTGCTGACTCATATAAGGACACTCATCATTGGATTTAGGGTGCACCCTAATCCAGAAGATTTTATCTCAAGATTCATACCTTAATTACATCTGCAAAGGCCCTTATTACAAATAAGGTCACATTCTGAGGTTTAGGTAAGCATATCTTTTCCAGGGGAGGAGACACCATGAAACCTACTATACCAAGTAAAAAGCTTCCTGCCCGATATCATGTTCTATTCAGACAGGCCCTTAGCAGATGCTGACTGCACAACCCAGAGTTTCTAGCTTAAATGCTGCTACATTATAGCTGATGCTAAGAGAGGTATCTAAGGTTTGCAAACAGTCCTGCCAGTTCACAGGGCAAACTTCCCATCAGAAGTGCTTTTCTTGATGTTCTAAATATTGAAATTATTTTTCATTCTCTTAAACTTGAAAGGCTGCCCTGAGCTTTTACATTTTGCTATTGTGTCAAATCCCAGCAGAGTATTTATAACTAAGACCTTCCATGTTCACTTAGGGCAGGACAGGTTGATGTTAAGGTCTTTTTTTTTTTTTTTTTTTTTTTTTTTTTTTTTGTCTTTTTTGTCTTTTTCCGTGTCTGGCAACGGATTGCAACCCTCAGTGTTGCCCCCGTACCAGACCGGGGACCGGCAACGGGATTGCAACCCTTGGTGTTGCTCCCGCGCCTCGCTCAGCCAGTGAGCGGGAACCGGTCTGTATGTGGGATCCGAACCCTTGGGGGGGGAGCGCCGGCGCGCTTCCCAAGCAGCGCACTATCCAGTGCGCCACCGGGCCGGCCCCAAGGTCTTTTTTTTTTTTTTTAAAGATGAGCGGTAAGGGGATCTTAACCCTGACTTGGTGTTGTCAGCACCACGCTCACCCAGTGAGCTAACCGGCCATCCCTATATGGGATCCGGACCCGTGGCCTTGGTGTTATCAGCACCACACTCTCCCGAGTGAGCCACGGGCCGGCCCCAATGTTAAGGTCTTGAGAGGAACAAGAGAGGGTGCCCTGCATCAGCCCATCTTCAGGAATCCTGGCCCATCCATAAAGAAAACAGTGCAATGGGCAGGTAAGTAGCAAAGGGACACAAGGACAGCACCAACAGATAGGATGGCAATCCATGAGTTGAGATCTCGGGATCTGTCAATGCCAGCTAAAAAGGTCTCCCGTCACCTATCCCAACATTGTATCATCATCCTATGCACCTCATCTCATTCTCATGACATCCTACGGATAAACAGTTATTATCCCTGTTTATCAGAGAGGAAAATGAAGGCAGGCATCAAGGGAAAAAAAATAATGTCCAGAGAATGTAAGTGACCTGCCCAAAGTAATACGGTCAGTTACAGAACCAGAACTCTCAACCTGTTCTCCAGGCCACACTCAAACATCGGCTAAAAGATCTGACACAGCAGGAAAAGGTAAATGATGCCACAGCAAAGAAATCGGACAAATCCAGGGTGTATTCATTTGATAGGACAAATGAGCTGGTTTTACTAACAAATCAATGAAAGTAGGGAATGGGGGACAAGCACTGATATAGAAAAAAAGACACTTAAGAGACATAAAAATAAAACACAATGTGGGGACCTTGCTTGGATACTAATCTGAAAAACCCAACAGTAAAAATACATTTTAGGAATGGTCAGGAAAATCTAAATATGGACCGAGTATAGAAAATATTAAGGACTCCTCATTAATTTTTATTAGGTGTGACAACGATGTTATGGTTCTTTAAGAAAATGTTTTTAATTTGGGGGATATCATGATATGGTGCCAGGGCTCTTCTTTTCTTTTTTGCTTAATTGACAAATAAAACTATTTACACAGGTGCTTCAAAATGTTCGTGGAAAAATAAAATTTAAAGATAACATGAACCTTTCCATGAATTTTTTGAAGTACCTTCATGTTTATTGTGTACAACATGTTTTGAAATATATACATTATGGAGTGGTTTATTGAGCTAATTAACATATGCATTACCTCACACACTTTTTTTTGTGGTGAGAACATTTTAAATCTACTTTCTTAGCAATTCTCCAGTATATAATACATTGTACTAACTACAGTCACTATGTTGCACAATGGATCTCTTAAACATATTCCTCCTGTCTAACTGAAATTTTGTATCCTCTGACCAACATCTTCCCAATCCTCCCCCACAAGGGTTTTTCTTTAAAATTCATTTCTTACCTAGAAACACTTCAATGAAAGAGAGTTGCCGAGACTGAAGGGGAAAGGCACAGAGCACCTTGCATGCCTGCTGCTTGGAAGTGACTATATCAGATTGTCACTGCAGGGACCTTGTGAGGGAGGATTTAAAGATAAAGATGCCAGGGAGGTGGGACCAGATGGGAGCCTATACCAAGAGTCTAGACGAAAAAATGAGGTCCCAACCTCAGGCAGTGGTGTTAGAGGGGATTATATGGAGAAAGAGACTGAAAAGCAAAATATTTGGAAAGGAAAACTAGAAGAGATATAATGATTGACTGATGTGTGGGGAGTGAGGCTCCAGGGTGATATCAGGGATTAAGAGTGAGGGCTCTGGTACCACCTGCCCAGGGTTAAATCCCAGCTCTATAACATACTAGCTGGGTAAGTTACTTAACAACTGCGTGCCTCGGTTTCCTCATCCATCAACAGCGTGAAAAATAGTGCCCAGCCCTTGCAGGTTGCTGTGAGGACTAAAGAGTTAATGCATCAATAGTGCTCAGAACAGTGTCTGGCTAATAATGAACTCTTAGTGAATATTAGCTGTCATCAATATCAACATCAAGTTCAGGAAGACTGAAGATATAAGTGTGGTTACATCTGGGGGAAGGAAGGAGATTGCCCAGAAAGAGCATGAACAAGGGAGTCCTGCTGCAGACCCCTGTGATCCACCTCGGCTGGAAGAAGAGGATCCCCTGGAGACTTCTGAGACAGAAGAAGGACTGTTCGAGAAACCTGGGTGATAAGAGAGTTTCTTGACAGAAAGGGACATCACCCAGCGGCTGGGGGCCTTCGGTGAGCCCTTTCTTGGTGGATTTAGAGCAGTAAGGACAGCGGGCTGGGGAGTAACTGGGAAGCAGTGGGCATAGCTGGGATGAGCCTGGAGAAAAGGAAGCTGGGTGGCTACGGATGTAAATAAGATATAGACGAGGAGAATGGAATGCAAGGGAATTCGCTTCTCGATGGTCTCAACCTTCTCACTATGGAGTATGCAGTTATCTCCTGGGAGAGCAAAATGGAGCAATGCAGAGGAACAGTAGGAGGGAAGAGAAGTTTGCAGGTAGACGAAGAACGTAACTGAGGGGAT
The DNA here is from genome assembly GCF_000696425.1 of Galeopterus variegatus. NCBI lineage: Eukaryota > Metazoa > Chordata > Mammalia > Dermoptera > Cynocephalidae > Galeopterus > Galeopterus variegatus. Next base: position 554,948 of record NW_007726807.1, read on the forward strand.
AAAACACCTTCCTGCTCCTTGTTGTGTGGCTCCATCAGCCTCGCGTGTCTATGTGGCCTCCACTGCTGAGGCCCTCATCCTATCAGTAGCCTGTTTAAACTTTACAGTGCGTGTAAATGTCCCTGGGCAGAAAGGACACAGGGTCAGTAAAGGTCTGGGTTTTGCAGCAACCACCAAAGCACCTCTGGGATGCAATAGGAGAGGCAATTGGGGCACATATCCATGGGTTGCTACCTTCACTCTTGCTCGCAAATAATACTCTTGCCACTAGCAGGAGGGAGATAAAGAGAATATGAAACCCAGAAGTTGGCAGCTAGAGGCTGGCAATGCTGCAGGCACTTTTCCTGGTCAAAAAATAAAGTAGGGTCGGGCCGAGCCTGTGGCGCACTCGGGAGAGTGCGGCGCTGGGAGTGCAGCAGCGCTCCCGCCGCGGGTTCGGATCCCATATAGGGATGACCGGTGCACTCACAGCACTCACTGGCTGGGTGCAGTGCGGCCGGTCTCAAAAAGGAAAAAAAATAAATAAATAAAATAAAATAAAATAAAGTAGGGTTAAATGTAGGTTTGCAGATGGATAACAAAGCCCACACTGGAAGGGCCATGCCGAGGGAAGCAGGAGAAGGGAGGAGCACCTGGGCCACCATAGGGCGCTGTCCCTGCACAAGTGTGTGCTGCAGCCAGTGGTTTATGCAGGCAGTGCCTTAGCCTCTGTGCAAGTATTTGTTAGGTAATGACAGCTGCCATAACAAAGAGCCCCGAAAATTCAATGCCCCAAACAAGATAAAAGTTTATGTCTTATTCATCTAACAGTCCAGTTTGGGAGTTCCAAGCAGGTTTGACCCCATTCCAAGCTGGCCAATGGCAGTTCTCTGGCATGTGACTTCCAACGTTGCCTGAGTTATGGCCAAGCCAGACTGCAAGGAAGGGGCAAGAGTTGAGCCCAGCACCAGAGATTTCCTCGTAAGCAAGTGAATTGGAAGTTGCTCCCAACATTTCTGCTCATATTCCACCTGTGAGAGCTAAGTCACATAGCTCCAGCTTGCTGCAAAGTGGGGAGGTTAGCCAGGAAAACGTAGCCAAGATCCCCAGGGGGAGGACAGAGTTCGGTAGAAAGCAAGCTGGCTATACCACTGTTTTTCTTCGCCTAGTTGCTGGCTTCATGGTTAATACCCTACTCTTTTTTTTTTTTTTTTTTTTTTTTTTTTTTTTTTTTTTTTTTTTTTTTTTTTTTTTTTTTTTTTTTTTTTTTTTTTTTTTTTTTTTTTTTTTTGCTAAACAAAGTGCCCAGTTTATTGTTAGACCAGATTAATGTTTATTTCAAATTGTGATCAAGATATAAGTATTAACCTTATAGAATAAAAATTACCATTACCCTGTTAGCATAATCTGTTTTCTGAGTTTATTGATACCATGTTAATATTGAACTAAATAGACATTAATAAGCAACATGCATATTTGATGTACATTTGTGTTTTTTTCTTCTTTAGGATAGTACTTAGTTCTTTAAGTGTGTACGTGATCTTGGGAAGCAAAATAGTAAGCTAGTACAATGATATATAAGAAAAATATAGGAAAGGCTTATATTTCATTTGTCAGATTCCTACCAACTATTTTCACTGCCTTGGGTTTTTTTTTTTTATTTTTTTAAGTTATGAGAAACACCTTGATATTGAGTCATTCAATTACACTGTAGATTTTTCTCTTAAGGCAATTATGATATTTTACATTTTCTTACAATAATTCTGTTCTTCCCTTTTCCTTATATTTTTCTTTTATGTTTTTCTAATGTATTTTAAAATTAATTTCAAGTATAAGATTGCTTTGTAAAAATACCTACATAGGGACTGGCTGGTTAGCTCACTTGGGCAAGCACGGTGCTGGTAACACCAAGGTCACAGGTTCAGATCCCTGAACTGGCCAGCTGACAAAAAAAAAAAAAGAAACCTACATGTTGTGGGAGATAATCATGATCACTTTTTCCGCACTGCCTTCTCATCAAATAAAGAAAGCTGAGAGTGATGTAACAGTTGCCAAAGAAACAAAGGCCATCCCAGTTATTTCTGTGCTGAGATGGGTCACAGCTTGCCATTGCTAAAAAGCAAATAAGATATAACCAAGAAACTGTGTTGCCATTGCTTAGCTGGAAGGAAAGTTAGGGGCACATGTATGGTTCCACATGATCTTCAAGGAGAATATAATGTCAGCATCCTGCCAAGTCACACACAAGGGAATAAAATCTATAACGATAGTTAAAATCTTTCTTCCCTCAGTAAATTGTGTCACCCCTATTATAAACAGAAACAATAGCACGGGAAATCTGACCCTGTGGACACTGTTTAAGAGTTATTGCCAGTTTCCACTTGGCTAATTGCTTGAGTTTCTGAAAACAAGGATTTTTCAGAAACCTCATTATGAGAAGAGATATTTACAATTTACAGGTAAATAAAGCAAGCGTTGTACAGGCCCAGATGTGACCAGGCCTCTGTTATATGAGCCCTGGCGAGTTAAACAGTCTGTGTCTTATCCTTTGAAGCAGCTAAGAAGGCCCCCAAGCTTTCTGCAGTGCTAGGAGGCCCTGGCACTGGCTCTTGGGAAAAGGTTTGAGACTAAACATGAAAGCTGCTCCCTAACCCACAGTGTTATCATTGCAGTTGTTAACAAGATAAAGTAAATAAACCTAAACTCTCAGTGAACTTATTTCTCAGCTTATTGAATTGAATTCCCTGGCATGCTGTGCTAGGTGCCTGGGCACAGTTCAGTGAAGCAGAGAGTTATAGAGAAAGTACCTGAGGAACAGCCTCGGCAGATCTCACAGAATAGGGGGGAAGTTATTTACCTGAAGATCAGGAAAGTCTCACAACCAGGCATGCTTGAGCTCAGGCAGACAAGGGAGCAAAGGAATTCCTCTAGCTCTGTTTAACCCAGAAGCCAATTACAGTTTGCATATCACTTATGGGATAACCCTTTCTTGCAGTTTTATTGGAAAAGTTGAGTAATAGTTACAATGGCTTTCATTTACTGAGCTAGGGTACTGTGCTAAGATTATACAGATATATAGATTTATGTATATACATAAAATTAGTTTGCCAGGGCTGCTATAACAAAATACCACAGACTGGGTGGATTAAACAACAGAAATGTATTTTCTCACAATTCTGGAGGCTGGAAGTCCAAGATCAAGGTGCTGGCAGGGTTGGTTCCTCTGAGGCCTCTCTCCTTGGCTTATAGATGGCTGTCCCTTGCTGCTCCTTTGCATAGTCGTCCCTCTGTGCATGCAGGCCCCTGTCATCTCTCTGTTATCCTAAGTTCCTCTTCTCATAACGACATCAATTTGTTTGAGTTAGGGCCCATCCTTCACCTAATTTTAAGTTTATTATCTCTTTAAAGGCCCTACATCCAAATATAGTCACATTCTGAAGTGCTGGAGGTTGGAATCTCAACATATGAATTTTAAGGGCAAAGTTACTTTATAACTCATATGTATGCATTCATATATTTAAATATATAATTGGATCTTCAACACCACCTATAATGGTGCTGTCATTCCATTTTACAGATGAGCATCTGAAGCTCAGAAAGGCTTAATAATTAGCCCAACATCACACAGTTAATGAGTGCCAGAAATTGCAAACCCAGGACTGTCCAACTGCAAAGCCCAAGCTTTTAACCACTATGCTATACTCTGAAGGGAGAGAAAAATAAGTAGCAGTTATGAAGATTCTTCTGTGTTACCTGGTCTCCCTTTGCACATTCAGCCGTACCATTAATAGACCCAACATTTATTGTGCACTTATTATGTGTCCTAGGTAACAGTGGAAGTTGTGACTCTTCCATGACAGAATTGCAGAATTAAATTGGAAATAATTTTAATATCTGTAAAAACTGCAGTTCTCCCAGACAGGAAATCTATGGGGAAAAAATGCAAAATTTTGGTAAATTTAGGGATCTTTAGAGCTACAAAAAAAGATCAGCATGTAGAATCCAGTCAATGAATGTGGGTCTGTATGTACTGTAAGGAGATAGAAGATTTGGTAATGTACAACTTAAATCTAAAGGATGTGGAATTATGTGCCACCTTCTTTAAGTTATGGAGTCATTGACATGGCAATAGCACAGGGCTCAAGGTATTCCTACTACATTGGAAACATGGATTCTGTTGCATCTTCCCAAAAAGTTATCTTGGGGAAAAGAAAAAAGAAATAAACAAACAAACAAATTAAAAACAAACTAAAAAAATTGTCTTGGGAAGGCAGTCCGTAACTACTGTTGTTCTTTAGTAGGCAAGCATATCTAATATTGGGAGGATTTAGAATTAAGTATAGAAATGTTTAAGAGAATGAAACTTGTTCTTCTAATCCTTGATATTAAGGAATCTCCACATGTTAATAATGTAGTTAGTTCCCATAATACTTGTTATGGACAGAATGTTTGTATCCACCCAAAATTTATATGTTGAAATCTAATCCCCAATGTGATGGTATTAGAAAATGGGGCCTTTGGAAGGTAATTAGGTCATGAGGGTGGAGCCCTCATGAATGGGATTAATGCCGTTATAAGACAAAAAAAGGGGATCTGTCTCCCTCTCTGCCATGGGAGGATATTGTACATGAGAGGCTGGCCATCTGCAAATCCAAGGCCCTCACCAGAACCCGATCATCCTGGCACCCTGATCTCAGACTTCTGGCCTCAGACAACTGTCAGAAAAATATTTCTATTGTTCATAAGCCACTCTGTTTATGGTATTTTGTTATAACATATAACAAATAACATAGCAACCCAAGGTAAGACAATATTTGAATGAGGCCTTTTGGATTTATTTGTCAACATTGTAAGTCCTATTTAAAATATGTAATTGAGGACTCAAGATGGCAACGGGTCTGGAGCAGCCATGCCAGGAGACAGCGCGACCTTGAGAAGTGTACGCTGTGATACCAGAGTACTATTTGCATTTCCAAGAGCAACAAAAAACGAATAAATTGGGCCGGCCCGGTGGCGCACTGGATAGTGTGCCGCTTGGGAAGCGCGGCGGCGCTCCCACCCGAGGGTTTGGATCCCACATACAGACCAGTCCCGCTCACTGGCTGAGCGAAGCGCGGGAGCAACACCGAGGGTTGCGATCCCGTTGCCGGACACGGAAAAAAACAAAAAAAAAAAAAAAAAAACGAATAAATCTTTGAACAACTAACCTACAACGACGAAAAAGCAACTACAGATTCGAGGTTTTTGGGCCGTCACAAAAGAAGATTCCTGAGAGCGCCCAAGACGTGCTGCGGGATCGAGCGAGCAGTCCGAGACAACAAAGGCCAAGTAAGTCAGCAGAGATGACACAGAAACGGAGTGGAAGGCGCCAGACCGGCCCAACTCGGTGAGCTCTGTGAGTCACCCCCAGTCCAACCCCACTTGCGGGACAAAGCCCGTCTGGCTTCCGCCTCCCTGGCTCCCACCCGCCTGGCTCCCGCCTACCACACCAGGCTAGGCCACGGCAACAGCACTGCCTCCATTTTATCGGGTGGGGGCGGAGACAGTCCCTTGGCTTGGCGCGGCTCCTCACTGAAACGGGCCACTTGCGTACCTCGACGCGGGGCCCCTCCGGGGCCTGTGGACCAGCCTACAATCCCACTCCCCCCGCGGATCTCTGACGGGGCTGGTGGTGGGGGGAGCCCCCGGCCAGCATCGGGAGGGCTGGGAAGTGGAGCCCACCCAGACTGTCACTCCACCACACCCTGGGCTTCGGCACCTGGGTTGACCCATGCTGGGGGGATTCAAAGAGGAACTGTGTGCTGTGGGTCCCTTCCCCGAGGAGCTCACACCCTGGAGTTGGAGATAACTTTACTACACAGATAGCCGCAGCACCGGGAGGAAAGTGAGAGATCCAGAGGAGGCCTTATCCGGGGCCACAAAAGCATTCAAAGTGTCCCCACAAGAAAATAGAAACTCCTCCTGGGCAGGGCAAGGCAGGGCACAGCTTTGATGTCCCAGCTGATAGACGAGGATTGTAGAAGACACGCCTCAGCCCTGTACTGAGTGCATAGACTGGGGAGGGGTCCGGCAAAAGGAGGCAGAGTCTCAGAAAAAAAAAATTACACACCCTGCGGGCCCCCTTTGCAAGGCTCAACAGCC
>NW_007726808.1:0-522 GCF_000696425.1 Galeopterus variegatus
CCCACTAGGCTGATGCAGGAAGAAAATGCTAAACTCTGTTTAAAGTTGGGACCCTCTGACCTGTGGACTTTAAGTTCTTTTCCTGTAGGGTTCTCTCAGGCCATGATGACCGAGATGTGACTCCCACTTCCATACTCAACACACACAGGTTGACTTTCAGAAGCTGGACTGATGATGCTATTTACTGTGATACACAAAGAAAGTTTTATGTGATGGTGGTCAATGATTCAACTATTTCCATCAAATTATTCTGTTTTCTGATGGACGATGATCTTATCAAGGATCTTCTTGGTTTTAAAAGCTCACTGCAAACAAGAGAAAGGTGAACATACACACACACACACACACACGCACACACCATATAGCCATGTGTAAACTAAGTTTTGTTTTTGCCTTTGCTATTCTTTACTGTTTCAGAGGTGATAGATTTCTATCCTAAGTGATGAAATGGTCTGCAACTTGTTAAAAGACTATTTACTGGGGCTTTTTAGAGCAGGGTGGAGATCCTACGTGAGATAGTGC
>NW_007726808.1:1732-1978 GCF_000696425.1 Galeopterus variegatus
CACAACTTAGTAAACGAGAATACATAGCTTGCAGCAAAATGTACAAATACAAAACTTGTAACTGCAAAGTGTTAGAATCAATCCAAATATTTATTGTTACCTAATTGTAGTAAAAGTGCATATTGGCATACTGTATAGTCATTTCCATAAGATGTAGACCTGCATATACTGACATAAAAAAGATTTAAGATAAATTTTTAAAAATGACTTTCAGGGCCGGCCCGGTGGCGCACTGCTATAGTGCGC
>NW_007726808.1:3828-5679 GCF_000696425.1 Galeopterus variegatus
ATTCCTTGGGATTTTTTTAAAAGACAATCACAGTATCTGCAAAAAGGGAAGTTTTATTTCTTCCTTTTCAATCTAGACCTTGCATTTCTTTTTCTTACCTTATTGGACATAGTAAGACTTCCAGCACGATGCTGGGTAGAAGTGGTGAGAGAAGTTACTCTGCCTTGCTCCCTATCTTACATTGAAAGTATTCGGTCTTTCATTACTAAGTTCAATGTTAGCTGAAGTTTTGTTCTTTTGGGNTAATAGCAGACTATACTTGCAGACTGGGAAGAAGTGGTGGAAAGGATGAGAGAGCTGACTCCGAAATAAATATTTTAATATACTGATGTCTCACCGTAACATCTTTGCTTGGGCTTGTACTGTTTGGTGTTCTCAGTGTGTGCTCTGGCTCCTTTAAATCAGATGGCTGATTTTTTTAATTTTATTTTTTTATGGTACATGGTAAACTAGACCTTTCATTTTTTGGTCTATGAATTTTAGCACATGTACAAATTTATGTAACCATGACCAGTGTAACCATGGCCATAATCAAGTTACAGAACATTATAACACCCCACAAAATTCTCCCATGCTACATGTTTATAGCTGTACCTGCTGTAACCCCTGGCAACCACTGATTTGACAAGTGGCACCACTATATACTTTTGTCTTTTTGAGAATGTCATGTAAGTGGAATAATGCAGGGTGTAAACTTTTCAGACTGGCTTCTTTTACTCACCTTAATCACTTTGAGATTTATCCAAGTTGTGCGTATCAATAGTTTGTTTCTTTTTGTTGCCCAGCACTGTTCCATTGTAGGGCTCAACAAGAGTTTATTACCTGTTGGAGAACATTTGGGCTGCTTCTAGTTGATGATTATGAATAGACCTACTACTATAAATTTTGATTTCCAATTGTTCAGTGCTAGTCTGTAGAAATACAATACCATTGGTTTTTGTGTGTTGACCTTGTATTCTGCAATCTTGAAGAATACAGTTATTAGCTCTGAGGGTTTTTTTTTTTTTTTTTTTTATTCCTTGGGATTTTTTTTAAAGACAATCACAGCATCTGCAAAAAGGGAACTTTTATTTCCTCCTTTTTAATCTAGTCTTTGCATTTCTTTTTCTTACCTTATTGGACATAGTAGGACTTCCAGCACGATGCTGGGTAGAAGTAGTGAGAGAAGTTACTCTGCCTTGTTCCCTATCTTAGGGGGAAAGTATTCAGTCTTTCATTATTAAGTTCAATGTTAGTGGAAGTTTTGTTCTTTTTTTTTTTTTAATGTATGTGTTTTTTGTTTTCTTTATCATATGTTCCTTTCTAATCCTAGTGTGCTGAGACTATTTTATTTTTCTTTTTAAATTGTAAATGGATGTGAAGTTTTGTCAAGTATTTTTTTCTCCATCAGTTGAGGATATGATCACGTGGCTGTTCATTAGACTGTTTAAATTGTGGATTACATTAACTAACTTTCTTTTTTTTTCTGGCTGTTTTCAGTTTGATTCATTTTCAAATATTGAACCAACCTTGCATTCCTGGGATAAACCCTACTTGGTTGTGGTTTTATTCTTTTTACATATTGTTGCATTTGATTGGCTAATATTTTTCCCTTTGCTCATGAGGTATGTATGCTATAGCTTTCTTTTCTTGTACTGTGTCTGTTGGGTTTTGGTGTCAGGGTAATGCTGGCCTGTTGGATTGTTTCCAGATTTGGCTATTACCAATAATTCTTCTGTGAAATGTTTTTGTGTGTGTCTTGGGGCACATATATGTGGATTCACAAAACAAATTTGAAAAATGCTGTGCTAAAGAAATGCCATCGCTCCATGATGTGTGGCAGACATTGTTGGCTTCCCAGGCACTATCTGT
>NW_007726808.1:5970-7923 GCF_000696425.1 Galeopterus variegatus
CTATCTTACATTGAAAGTATTCGGTCTTTCATTACTAAGTTCAATGTTAGCTGAAGTTTTGTTCTTTTGGGGTTTTTTTTTTTAATGTATGTGTTTTTTGTTTTCTTTGTTTTTGGTAAATGCCCTTTATCAGATGTTCCTTTCTAATCCTAGTGTGCTGAGACTATTTTATTTTTCTTTTTAAATTGTAAATGAGATGTGGAGTTTTGTCAAGTATTTTTTTCTCCATCAGTTGAGGATATGATCATGTGGTTGTTCATTAGACTGTTTATATGGTGGATTACATTAACTAATTTTATTTTTCTTCTTTTTTTTTTTTTTCTGGCTGTCTTCAGTTTGATTGATTTTCAAATATTGAAACAATGTTGCATTCCTGGGATAAACCCTACTTGGTTGTGGTTTTATTCTTTTTACATATTGTTGCATTTGATTGGCTAATATTTTTCCCTTTGCTCATGAGGTATGCTATAGCTTTCTTTTCTTGTACTGTGTCTGTTGGGTTTTGGTGTCAGGGTAATGCTGGCCTGTTGGATTGTTTCCAGATTCGGCTATTACCAATAGTTCTTCTGTGAAATGTTTTTGTGTGTGTCTTGGGGCACATATATGTGGATCCACAAAGCAAATTTGAAAAATTCTGTGCTAAAGAAATGCCATCGCTCCATGATGTGTGGCAGACATTGTTGGATTCCCAGGCACTATCTGTTCTACCTTTCTTCCTTTGGAAGAAAACCACACTTTTGTTCAGAAAGCTGATATGCCCACTAAGGAACACTCACAAATCCATACTCCCTTCAGCTGTGGGTGACCATACAACCCAATTATTGCCAATGAGATTTAGGTGGAACTTTTTGGAGTAAAATTTTTAGAAAAGGTTTTGGAGAACTGATTTTGGAGAACTCAGCTAGCAAGAGCCTTTCCCCCTTTCCTCTTCTATTTGGAACATTTTCCCAATGCCTGGAAGTGGAGTGGTCATGTTTAACCAAGAGGGTAAGAGCCTTCCTCTAAGCACAAGGCAGAAAAGTGCCAGCTCACTGCTTGGTGGCTGAGCCAGCTGGGCTGCCTTCCTCTGGCATTGGTGTTAGCACCTCTGGACTTAGTGTTATGTTAAGACTCCGTTTGCTCGAACTTCCACAATCAGATTCTGCTCCATGACATCAAATTGCAATACCCTGGAGACACCAAGCACACTTGGACTTTTCTCTTTCTCTGAATGTCTCTTAGGATGGAGCTCGACAATGGAGAGTAATTTAACCAGAAAGGAACTTCAAAATCATCTTGTTCCTGATGATTTCTCTAACAACGACAGCAAAATTAAGTGACATGCAAAAAGTAAATAGTGGAAGTTGCATGGAAAACCCAACTGTCCTGACATTAAGGCCTAGTTACCTTTTGACTGCCCCCTCCCCCCCCATGTAATTTGTTTACTTTCACCTCCTGGAATGTTGATATCTTTATTTAAAACGAATAGATTTTAAAAAGCCTATCCTCATTATTCATAGAGCTAATGTGAATGTATATAAGGGGTTATTTTCTTCATTTTTATAAGCCTTTTATTTTAGTGGAAAATCAAAAAAGGTATTATGAATTGATAATAATTACCTTCGTGGGACATTAAATTTAGTAAAATATGTTGGCTTTCATTTTTGAAATATTGCCTGAAATCCTATCATGTGGCAAACACTGTGCTCAGCTCAGTGGATAGAGACATTGTTCGTACAAACAAAGGGCCCAACCGCCCTCATGGGAGTCACAGTCCAGAGGTACAGACAGATTGAATTGATATATTGAGCAAGCAATTACTTGATCATGATTTTTGTGGGAAATGATAAATGACATTTTACAATATTGCTTCTCTGAAGACTCTTTACAAAGTTTACTGGCATACACAGAACCCCAGTCTGCTGTGGGTCAAAGCCCAAGCTACTTTTCCATAACACCTAAAGATATTGAGAA
>NW_007726808.1:9152-12391 GCF_000696425.1 Galeopterus variegatus
ATTAGGTCCAAAGAGCTTAAGTAAAACAGCTAATATTTCATAAGTAATTTCAGCCCTCTTTAATAGTACAAGTCTCTGGTGTGTAATATTTAGGTAATGATTATCATAAAATAGACATCTTTCGAGGGCAATTATGTGTTCTCAAAACTTCTTTATGAGAGAGCTGGGAGGAGGAAGTCATTACATCTGACAGTATATTTATCTCACCTAATATTCATGATATTCTGATGGAAATGCAGTTATATTACTGCATATGTGTGTATGTCTGGAAGCTCTGAATACTGATTGTGTCACTAAACTTGTTCAGACATAAAAGGTGCTATAATTCCTCACCCAAAGCACAGGCTGTTTCTAGGCCTGTGGAGTCAGTGGTTTTATGAAAACAAAGCTTTAGTCTGCAGAGTAAATTCTCCTTGGTGTAGGGCGGTGCAAGGGACAAAGGATGACTAAAGGGGACGAGCTGAAAAAGTAGAGTCCAGGAAGTGACAAATGCACTTGAAGATAAAGGTGAGGACTTATGGTCTGTCTTTTAAAGGAGATTGGAATTGACTGATTCAGGCCCCGAGGAGAGAGAGAGAACTACATACCCCTATACCTACTTGTTTACTCTTGTGTCAGGACTAATTTTAACATGGAGGGTGTGACAGTAACTGGTGTGGCTATAATGTTTTCAGGTTTTAACAACCCTTTTGGAATATTATATTTGAACTTCCTGATATTCTGATGGAACAAAGAAGGGCTGTTTTTCCTCATTTATGTTGAGATAACTGAGGCTTAGACTATGATTCAGTTAGTGCATAATGAAACCAGAACCTAGAACACCAAAACAGGCCTCCCAAATCCAGAATCTGCCATCAGATGCCCACACCATGTCTGAAACATCCTATACCTCGAGAGTCCCCTCCCATCCTGAGCTGGGTTCTGTCGCTCCCTACTTAGCTACTCATGTCTTAAAGCCAAGAGGTCTGTACATGAACGTTATTGGGGCATCTCATGGCTCAGAAATATTCTGGTTTCTGCTAAAGAACCTATGAACTCAATTACCCTGATATGAACAAGTGGGATTAGAAGAAGAGAAATAAGTGGATTTTGGGGGTTTTGTTTTTTTACAATTCAGGAAAGAAGACATATAAAATCTGGAAAGCTAAATATTCAATTTTGCAGTCTCCCTTGCAGTTGGGAGCAGCCTTGAGATGTAGTTGGGGGCAAATGAGAGGCAGGACTAAGTCTCTGGGGAGAACAGCAGAAGCTCCAAGAAAAGAAAGCCCTTCATCCTTCACCTTTCTTCTTCTCTAGCATTTGGACTTGGTGGCTGGAGGTGCAGCAGCCTTCTTGTGATTCTAAAGCAATGGTCATCAGGAAAAGGTCTAGGCAGTTACTGAACCAAGGCAGTGATCACCGACCTCTGCATGTTGAAACCTGTTTATTGAGGTTATTGTTAGTCGGGTATCCTGTTCTTAACTGATGCAGGTGTACAAATTTATTCCCTAAGCATTTATCCTTTTGATGATAAGGCGATAAGCCAGATAAGAAGGAAGAAATATTAATTAAATAAGTTGCTTATTTTCCAAATTCTAAACAATTGTCCCAAATTTAATTCTTCTTGTCCTCTGTTTTAGATTCAAACAGATTTAGTCATTTCTTTCATGGTTGTCCTGTGACTACGTTACTATCAGCTGGTGGTGATATGCTTCATCCAGTGTTTGAACCAAAAAGCACATCTGCTACCAGAGATGAAGGGTGGAGGCTTTCTGACCTAAGGTGGCCAAGATTAAATCATACATTTTCCATTCCTTATATATATTAAAAACATACGTGTACTTTTATGCTGTAACCTGAGTTCCCCACAGGTCTCGTGAGCCTGGGGATATTAATGAGATCCCATTAATGGTAAAGATTCCATTTCATGAACTTGTGCCCCCATGGGGTGATGCAGAACCTCAAACTCCTCCCAAAGTTGCAGCATCGTGTGTTTCACGGGGGGTCTGGAGCAGTGCTTTTGCCCTTAAGCTTCTTCTCCCTTTGACTGTAATAATGTTAATTCCTGTGATGTAAGAAAGCTCCGCCCACAACATCCACATGCAGGAGACCCGACGGTACCAGCCGTCACTGCCTTCCCTGAGCACCTGTTCCATGCTCCCTGGACCCTGCAGTGCCAGACCCAGGCTGAATTCCAGGCACAAGTGGACAGAGATCCTCTGTCACCTGTACTACAACACCAAGTCTAGACCCAGCTTGGGATCTACGTGTCACTGAAAACAATAAACGTATGCACTTAATTAACAATAAATCAGGTAAAATTTAGAATTCTTTTTGTTCAACGATGGTATAAAATGTCTGCAACTAGTACTGTTGCTTAGCCCTAGTAACTCAGCTCCTCTTCCTCCTCACCAACAATCACCCGCCCTGGTATGTCCCCATTCTGGCAGACAGGTCCTGGGCAGTGCAAGTCAGTCGGGTGGACTCCTCACCTTGCATGTGATAGATAAGCCTCAGCCGGAGACTGCATTTTAGAGAAGGACCAGAGAGAAGTCAACTAGGAGTTCTGAAGACTTTGTTGATAAAAAGTTCCGCGTAAGAGATGTGGCCTTATGCTTCGGCATCTTGTGGGGTACAGATGTTCTGCCTTGAATTGCTGAGCACTGGCTCGCCAGGGCATTTGTGGGCACCTCCACCCCACGCACACACTGGACAAAATTTTTGCTGCTAGAATCATATAATAATCACTTATAATCATTATTTTCTTGATGTGTTGCTCAGTTTCGAAGCAGGTAATGATTTTTTTAAAAAGTTTCATTTTAGAGTATTTGATTTCAGTAAAATATTTACATCTTGAGTAATTATTAAAATTATTATACCTCAAGTTTATACTATATCCCTGTTATAGATTCTAACTCTTCTGTCTCTCTCACTAAATCCTCACATAGAAGGACAGAATTGAAGTATCTCCAGCTCTGTCATCTACACAGTTGCTGTGCTATCATTTATTTCATTTTTGGTTTTTTGCCTTTGTTTTTAAATCTTTTTTTGTAGCTAGTTGATGTGGGAATCCGAACCCATGACCACGGTGTTGTAAGGCTGTGCTCTAACCAGCTGGGCTAATCTGCCAGCCCCTGCTATCATTAATTTCAAAGTTACTGTTTAAATGCTGGAATAATTAGTACCTCAGAGACCGGGGACATGTGCTATGGTCAAAGCAAACTCAGCGCGAGTCCCCTATTATAATTTAAAACACTCAA
>NW_007726808.1:12413-29186 GCF_000696425.1 Galeopterus variegatus
TGTGCAGATGTTCTGCCTTGAATTGCAGATCACTGGCTTGCCAGGGGCATTTGTGGACACCTCCACCCTACGCACACACTGGACAAAATTTTTTCTGCTAGAATCATATAATAATCACTTATAATCATTATTTTCTTGATGTGTTGCTCAGTTTCGAAGCAGGTAATGATTTTAAAAAGAAGTTTCATTTTAAAGAGAGTATTTGATTTCAGTAAAATATTTACATCTTGAGTAATTATTAAAATTATTATACCTCAAGTTTATACTATATCCCTGTTATAGATTTTGAACTCTTCTGTCTCTCTCTCTCTTCCTAAATCTTCACATAGAAGGACAGAATTGAAGTATCTCCAGCTCTGTCATCTACACAGTTGCTGTGCTATCATTTATTTCATTTTTGGTTTTTTGCCTTTGTTTTTAAATCTTTTTTTGTAGCTAGTTGATGTGGGAATCCGAACCCATGACCATGGTGTTGTGAGGCTGTGCTCTAACCAACTGGGCTAATTGGCCAGCCCCTGCTATCATTTATTTCAAAGTTACTGTTTAAATGCTGGAATAATTAGTACCTCAGAGACCGGGGACATGTGCTATGGTCAAAGCAAACTCAAACAATTCCAAATTTTTAGGAAGTTACTCTTGAAACTGCCGTGTGATTCTGATTCTGGGTGTACCAGGGGCCAACTCCAACCAGAGGTTCTCTAATATTTTGTTTATTAAAGAATAAGTAATAAAATGTGCTAATTTGGAGCTTACATATATTACTAAAACTTGATGGACACTACAGTAATTGCTTAGAACCTGTAGAACACAAGATCTTGGGGGAGAAACACTGTTATAAGTGACGTTGTTCAGTTCTGCCAGCACACAGTGATAACACAAAGCAGACTTTCAGTTGGTTTTATTGCTGTTTTCGCATTAACAACGATTCCCTGCACTGGGCAGACAGCCCCACCGCGCAGCCTGCAGCGGGGCACAGCTGCTGGGCTTTCTCAAGGTCCTGGGGGCAGCTGGCCTGTGGTCAAGGCCACCAAACAGGGCGGGGGTGGGGCATAGGGAAGGATCATGGCTTCTTGAGGATTTTGTTGGGCTTCGGAAGGAATCAGTCCTGCCTTAGGAATATGTTTTTCTCACTGGTGAAGTCAGGGCGTCTAACCATGGAGACCAGGTGTGCCCGCTCCGTGCTCTCTGCTGTCCTGTCCGTCTGTGTGCACTGGCAGGTGGAGCTCTAGGAATGAAGCACCCGGCCCTCTCTGCTTCTGGCTCCTGAAGGCAGTGCTGGTGTGATGTCCAAGGGCGGGTGCCCAGTTGCCTTTCTCCACTGCTCTAGCTCCTGCGTCTGGCTGCCCTTCCGATCTGATGGAGGCTCTGACCAGGGGTAGAGTAGGGGGCACAACGGTCAGGGCTTGGGGGGGGTCTCAGCCTTTCTAAGAACATCTCTCTTGTTTATTATTAGTCATACCCTTGGCCCTAAAACCCTGTGGATGTGGAAAGTACTTCTCTTTTTGGCCTCCACATTTTTCTTTCCTGGGCTCTAGTCCATCTTGGACTGATGTCTAGAATGATCAGCCCTTTGACAGCTGTACGAGTCGGCTTGTGCTGCCATAACAGAATGCCACAGGCTGGGTGGCTCAAACAACAGAGGTTTGTTTTCTCATGGTTCTGGAGGCTGAAAGTCTAAGACATGGTTTCCGCAGGGTTGGTTTCTCCTGAGACATCTCTCCTTGGCTTGCAGATGGCTGCCTTCCCTCTGTGTCCTCATGTGGCCTTTTCTCTGTGTGAGCACGGCCCTGGTGTCTATTCCTCTTCTTCTAAGCATTGGTTGGCAGAACGGGCATGTCACGTGCACTCACTGTACCCAGGAAATAGCTGGTCTTGTGAACTACCTATCTGCAGAGGAGGGAAAGTGAGATCATGAGAGTCTTAAAAAAAGAACTGAAAAGTGATGTGTATAGTAATGTCCTCCACAACTTCCTGGGCAAGGAATAAAAATGTAATATCAATCATTCACTGGGTATTGAGTGGCAGGCACTTGCCAAATAATGTACATACTCAATCAATATTGAGTGCTTAGCACTAAAATTTTTTTTTTTTTTTTTTTTTTTTTTGTCTTTTTTCCGTGTCCGGCAACGGATCGCAACCCTCAGTGTTGCCCCCGTACCGGACCGGGGACCGACTACGGGATCGCAAGCCTCGGCATTGCTCCCGCGCCTCGCTCAGCCAGTGAGCGGAACCGGTCTGTACGTGGGATCCGAACCC
The DNA here is from genome assembly GCF_000696425.1 of Galeopterus variegatus. Taxonomy (NCBI): domain Eukaryota; kingdom Metazoa; phylum Chordata; class Mammalia; order Dermoptera; family Cynocephalidae; genus Galeopterus; species Galeopterus variegatus. The sequence goes on from NW_007726808.1 coordinate 14,670, forward strand.
TCGGACGGGAGCGCCGCCATGCTTCCCAAGCGGGCGCACTATCCATTGTGCCACCGGGCCGGCCCAGCACTAAAATTTTTAAAGAAACTATTTAACTTACTCATTACCAAAACTCTGTGATGAGGAACTATTAGCCCTAAAGTTTAGAGGAACAGATTTTCCCAGGAGGAGCAGGTAGGATGTCAGAGCTCATCATACACACACAGAATCATGTGCCTAGAATTTTCAAGCTGGCCAGACACCTTGTGAAGGAAGCTCAGTCTCTGAAAAGGCGGTGGGGGAGGGATGAATGGTGAACAGGACCTAGAACTGTTGGGGAGCAGAGAGTTTGGGGGTTAATTGAGCAGAGGGCCAGCAAGGAATTCCCTGGGGTAGGGAATAATAAATTTCTAGTGTGCCTTCAATTTTATGTCTTTCCCTGCCTGTGTGGTAATGACCTCTGTTATCCCAGATCTTCAACAAAAATCGTTGCTAGTACACAGAGGAGCTTGTGTCAGTTTCATGGAAGGCAGAGGGGTGTGGCCTGCTGTTCCACAGTGCAGCCAGACTTGCACGCAACTCAGTGGACTGATTTAAGACTGACAAAAAAAACCCAATAAATGAAGGAAAAGCAAACAAAAAACATCATTTCCCCAATAAGTTAGAAAGGTGGCCTTTGTTAGGGTTGTGTGCATCTGTGACATGGGCGCATATGTTTAACTTTTGCTGTCATGCAGAATGCAGGGTTGAACCATGAGATGAGGGTACTTAGGAAAATGTGGTACAATACCCAGTGGAATACTACTCAGCCATGAAAAAGAATGAAATGCTGCCATTCGAAGAGGATGGACAAGCTTGGAGAAAATTATGTTAAGTGAAACAAGCCAGGCACAAAAAGAGAAATACCACATATCTTCACTTATAAGTGGGAGCTAAATAATAAATAAATGAATAAAAAAAAATGGAAAGAAAGAAAGAGCAATCACAATAATACCCTGAAGTTTCAAAAGGAGAGAATAGAACTGAGGTTACTAGAGGTGGGAAAGGGGGCGGGAGGAGTAAAAAATTGGTTAATGGACAGAAAGAATGATTACAATTTGTAATGATGAATATGCTAATTATCCTGATTTTATCATTGCATATTGTTCACAGGTATTGATATTCAACTCTGTACCCCACCAATATGTATAATCAACTATGTTTCAATTAAAAAGTAATATGGATCTTTCTATGAATGTCTTAAAGTACCCTCATATTTGCTACCTGAAGTCTGGAGGATCTGAGGGTCTTAGGGCAGCATACCCAGGTTGTATCAATAAAAATAACTGATGTAGATTCTCCAAGGGGACAAAGATTGTCATTACATCCAGCAAAATCTTTTTGCTGAGATGGATAAATATCAGTTAGTAAGTTCCCTCTATTCACAAAGAGGCTTTTCCCTGCCACCGGCTAATCTTAAATAAGGTGGAAATCCTCCTGTCTTCCCAGTCTCTGGGTTTCTATCTCCCTCGTCTTTTTCTGGGTCATCATCTACTGCCTTGGTCTTCTTCGATGCTGCCATTAGATTTCTTGCTAGGTGGTAGCTACTAGCTGTAATTTCAGTTATTGGTATATTTGTTTTAAGGAGGCAATTTCCCTTACTAGCAGAATAAGCAGTTTCAACAGCAGATTAAAGGGAAATTCAATTAATTTCATTACAATAAAGCAGATAATATGGTTTGTATCAGTGGTTTTTCAAAAAAGCATTTGGGAGCAGAGATTTTTTTTTTCTTTTTTTTCAAAAGAAATTTTACTTGGAACTTCAGTATGGAAAGTATAGAAAAGAGGAGCTTTCCTGAGCACCTTTCCTTTCTCCTTTCCAAATTTGGATGGTGGCCGGGAGTAGACACGTGTACAAAGAGGTAGCCCCCAGGCCTGCATGGAAAAGCCACTGGAAGCTCCTTGTCCAGGTTGCTTATTAATGTGCTGGCGGCAGATTGGACAGTGCAAGACACACTTATTAAGGGTAACGAGAGGTCAGTCTTGGAGAGGTGGATAATAATCCATCATTGCCTAGGATGATGGGGTTAAGAGCATTCTTGGTAAGGTTGTGTCCACAAAGTAATAAGCTGTCAGTGTAGAACTGATTTAGAAGGGGCAAGAGGAAGGAATCTCATTTTGCTGGGATTAGACTGGTGAAGTGAAGTGAGATTTTGAAACATGTTTTCCCTTTTATAGTTTATGATGCTAAAAAAGTTTTGGGATCTGAGTTATTTATCTCTCCAGTACTAATAATTAAATAATTTATTGGTTAGGAAAAGAGTTAGTTGTTACTCTAATCTCCAGTCTGAATAATGTATGCTAAAAAATGCTAAGCTGTTGAAGACATATTTGTGGAGTAACATTCCTAGACACTTTTAATGTCATTTTATATTATTGGTATGTCTTTTAGGACTATAAGGGCAGTTTGGGGTTTACAGAAAAACTGAGTGGAAAGCAGAGTTTCTGTATACCCCCTCCAGTCCCCTTCCCCTGTTTCCCCCATTATTAACATCCTGCTTTAGCGTGGTACATTTGTTACAATTAATGAGCCGATATTGATACATTATTAACTAAAATACATAGTTTACACTAAGGTTCACTCTTTGTGTTGTACATTCCATGGGTTTTGAAAAATGTATAATGACATGTGTCCACCATTATACTATCATACAGAATAGTCTCACTGCCCTAAAAGTCCCTGCTGTTCACCCACGTGATCCTCCTTCCCTCTACCCTGGAACCCTGGAAAACTGATTTTTTTTTTTTTTTTTTAATTATCTGCATAGTTTTGCTCTTTCCAGAATAATGTCACATGGTCATTAGAGCACGTAGCCTTTTCATATTGGTTTCTTTCACTCAGCAACAGGCATTTAAATTTCCTCCATGTCTTTTTGTGGCTTAACAGCTCATTTCTTTTTATAGCTAGATAATTTTCCATTGTATGGTTGTACCACAGTTTGTTTATCCATTCATCTACTTTAGGGCATCTTGGTTTCTTCCATGTTTTGGCCATTATGAATAAAACTGCTGCAAACATTCATGCTGAGGTTTTTGCATGAACATAAGTTTTCAACTCATTTGGGTAAACACCAAAAAGCACAAATGCTGGCTTGTATGGTAAGAGTATGTTTACTTTTGTAAAAAAGCACCAAACTGTCTTCCAAAGTGGTTATTAATTTTTTTGTGATATTGTTTGTTTTCATACTTACAGCCCTGGTCTCAATATTTTTGGTAGCTGTGCTTGTAACATTTATGAGTCTTCTATTAGTTCTTGTATTTATATCCTGCTTTTTAAAAAAGAAAGATCTTAAAGAACATATATACTTTTTCCTTTTAAAAATAAAAACTAATTTAAGATGAGAAAAATTCAAATACAAAATTTAAATTTTTTTAATATATATCAATTTCCTTATTTTAAAAATAAATTTAAATTTAATTAAAAACTTTATTTTTTAAGACATTGTTTCAAAAGTGCATTCCAAGATGCTGGAAAGCACTTCCTATTTCTATTTTTTTGCTTTTGTCTTGCTTTACATACTTAGCTAATGAAAGACCATGATAGGAAATTTTTCCAGTTTTTTGTGCTTAACTTGATTGTCTAAACTAAGCCCATTGGGTTACAATTTAGCAGCTAAAACTGTGTCTAGACTTCAGGGCTCCAGTTTCATTTTTTGGTACTTTATCAATTAAACTCCCTTGCTTTCCAAAAAGGAAGCTATCAAGGTATGTATATATTTTGTTGAATGCCTGATTTCAGATCAGAGTGAAGTTGCATTTAGGTCTGATAAAGTGTTATCAGGCAGAGAAAAACAGAACAACCAGGAAATTTGAATGATGGGATTAGCTGTGCATCTGAGGCCATTCCTAATGATTAGCTGAGTCTTTGAAATCCATTTTAATGACAAGATCTCCTCTCTTGATCGGTGAAAGTGATTTCTGCTCTGCTACAGAGAGGCGCCTGCTTACACTGGGTGGGCCAGAGGACTCAGCAATTAATGAACTGTGATCCTACCAAAGAAAAGGGAGACCTTTTCACTTCCTGCTGATGCCTTCACTTTGGGAAGGTTTCAGCCATTTAAGGATGGCTTTCTGCTAGAAATAGTTAACATATCTAGGGAAGAAACGAGGAGTCTAATTTTCTTTTTCTTAAGGAAAGTTCAGACCTGATGGATAACACACAAAAAACAAAACAAACAGTTACCATCCAGCTATATATTCAATTCAGGGAAAATAATTTTAAAAATATCAATTTTATATCATTAGGTCTCAATGAGCTAACTTAGTGAAAGACCAGAAAACAAGCAACAGGAGAGCTATAGGACTGAACTTTTAAAGACTGTGAGCCCAAAAGAGATACACCCAAGAGAACCATGGTTAGCTGTATAAGGCCATCACAGAGTGACTTGGACATCTGCAAAACGGAGCTGGATAAATTCTTCTATTGTTGAATCTTTTGTCTTAAAGACTCAGAAATAACTCGTATGGAGTATCTCGCAGAGTGTCAGCGAAGGTGTTAGTGGGGTTCTTAGGAGAGAAGCCATCTGTGATGTCTTGGCTCGGTGGAAAGGGAACTGCCTCTTCATCCACTGTTTGCCTTAACTGAGCCAGTCTGTCAGTGCTGTGAGTCCCAGAGTGTCACGAAACAGCTTCATGGGCACCCTCCTCATTCTGTGTCGGAATCCAAGATTATTTTCTGAAAAGTGCCGGGGAACGGTACTGCATAACTGTTTCCCCAGAAGGCTGAGAATGAAGCCTCTGGACTCACAGGGACAGCGACAGCTTTTGGGTGTCTTTCGCTTCTGTTTCAGGGAGGCAAATGCACGTGCTTTGATCAGGTGTCGAGTGTGTACGGTACATCTTTCTTGTGAGAAGCTGCCTTTTATGTACTTTTCAGGCAGTCTGGGGGTGGAAAGTGGAGGTGACCGAGCATTGTTTGTTGCAAGTGGCACTTCTAGCAGAGCTCGTTAAGTCCAGGCTCGCACACACTTCACACAAAGGGAAATCGGGGCAGGCTCCATCTCCTTTGATAAAGATTTTGCCACCATTGTTGAGGTCTTGCCCGAGAGAGCTTATTTCCATATGTATAGAGCCAGGATATGCTTTCTCCTGCCTGTTAAACTGTCACCTGACGTATTTTTAGAAATGTGTAATCTAAAGAAGACAGAAGATGAGGCAGGAAATCTGACAGTGGCAATGTTGGCACATCCTCTACCACTTGAAGAGTGTTCATTGAAAGATACTTTATTCGGCTTATTTTAATTGCCAAGCAACACAATTTTTTTCCTGACAAAAATTTGCTTTAAACAAACTGCTTCTGTGTATAACCTGTTTCCTCTTTCACGAGGTGTGCGTCTAATGAAGACATCAGCTTCCGTTTCGTGCGGAAGGTGTAAGGATTGCCCCTCCTCTCAGTGCCATCATTCGTAGTGACACTACCTTCCTCTACTTCCAATAGTGTCAGGAATGCTGAATGGAGATGCATGTGGTTGTCAGAGAAACACAAGGAACATATTATTAGATCTTTCATAATTAGGCAGTGCTGATATGTGCCAAAGATTTAGAGCTTAATCAAAAAGTTCTTATCACGTGGGCTTCTGCTGGCAATGAATTGGAAACCCAACAAAGGCAATCCTGAGGCTTGCTTTGCACGATAACAAAGGAACGACAAAGGCAATGTTGCTGACATTCAATAAATGGTAAACAGGCAAACAAAAAATCTTACAGAAATCTCTGAGTCACTGTGTTGCCACCACAGGCTGCTAACACACAGGAACTCAAACAGTGTCACCAAGGATATGAACAATTCCAGGGCTGAGTTCTTCAGCCCTAAAGTTCTATAAGTCCTTCACTAATATGACGCAAGGAGAAGTCTCCTAGAATTTTCTGTGGTATTTCCTAAAGTCAGATGGGTTTACTGCTGGGTGGAGATGTTTTCTCCTTAAGTTGTGTGTCTTGGCTCCTTCCAACAGTTATGTTTTTCTCCCACTCTAACGGCTCCCTTTTTCCAGGATTTCTTTTTTTTTTTTTTTTTTTTTAAAAATGTTTTTTTTTTTTTTTTTTTTTTTTTTTTTTTTTTTAATCATGCAATCCAGGCAATTGGGCAGGGGTGTGGGTGTGGGGGGGGGAGGGGGTGATTAAAAAGGCCAGCTCTCCTGTGAAGCTTGGAGCCCCTCCCTGATCCTGATGGTTTCCTATCCTTTGAGTCACTTCACCGTCCAGGTGCTGACTAAGGCTGAAGACTGTGGGAACCTGATTTAATGTGTCTAGCAGCCTTTTCCAGGTACAGCCTGGGGCTCCCCATGGAGCCCTCCCATTCCCTGTGTGTGTCACATCACCCCCACCTTGCTGGGAATTTAAAAGAGGATCTCTCCAGCCCTTAGATAAACCCGGCCGTGTACATTGGCAGAGAGGACCGGGGGCTGCGGGAAAAATGAGTGCACAGCGCTGATGGCTGTTTTGACAAACTGGTGTTGTTTTTTCTGTCTGAGTATCTGGCAGCGCAGGTGAAACATTGTGCTGCTGGTATCTTGGCTCGCCACTCGCTCTCAGGCTCTGTGGGGAGTGTCGGGCCATCCCTGCAAATGTTCCGAGCAAAGCTGTGAAAACAAACGAGGCAGATTAGTTGGACAGGCTCACCGGCTTTGCAGTGTTGGCTGCCCTGGCTGCCCTGTTGCTCAACCCGACTCCATTCTTCTATTTAGCAGCGCACTTATCAATTAGCACAATGCTTTCTAAGGTCCTCTTCTTCTACACTGTACTGAGCAAGATCTCTCATCTTTAGACCTGGAATTAACAATGACTCTCAGATTTTAATCTCCGAGCACAATATATAATTTCTTCTTTTTTTTTTTCCCAAAGGCAACTTTTATTAGTTTAAAAAGCAATGCATGTTTACGACAGAGATATTAGAGAAGGATGCAGATAAACAACAGCAATCATTTTGAAGTGTTCATACTTTGTGCCTGGATTATTTCACATGCTGGTAATAGTTGCGCGTGGTCTATGTTACACTATCTAAACAAAAATTCTTCTGACTTATCCCATGGCAGATATGGGCCACCAGTATCTTTTTTTTAGAGTACAGTTTAGTATGTGTAAATACCCCTGAAGTTCCAAGCATCTGGGAAGGGCTCTTCAAACTGACAGGTTTTTTGTCTTCCTCTGGTTTGAAGTGAGGGCCAACCTGGGATGAAGAGATCTTGGACATCCCTTCTGAGGTGAAATCAGAGTGAATTAGAAAGAATGATTACATCCTTCTTTAATCAAAGGTTCCAGAGAAGATGTTTATTTTAAAAAAGGAACATCAAGGAATGGGCTTTGAAAATTACTTTCATATTTTCTTGAGCATTTCAGAGCTACAGCACATTTCAAGAGCTGTCGTTTGTTCTTGGATATCAGACTCCAGTATCAGTCTTTTGTCTGTGCCTGTCCTTCAGGGAATCAGAAAGCACTGAGCTTGCCCTTGCTTTGTTGCGAACAAGCAGAAGCTGTCAAATGACTAATGTTCTTGGAATCTCACTGAGGCATTGATTCTGCCTCTGTTGCTATGAGCCCCACATTCTCTTCCGTGGCATGTAGCAATACAGGTAACATATCTGAACTATGGTCCTGATAACAAGAAAAGGGACTTAGTCATAACATCATAATTCTGCTTGAAATAATAATTTTAAAATGACTAAATATACCACTTAACAGGTCTGCCATATGCACTTGGGTAGGTTTTACACTGCAGAACACCAAGAGACCATTCTCACTTTAATCTATGTGAACAAATTTAAAAACAGCACTGTCTGTTTGTGTGTTTGTAATTAGTCATATGGACTAATTAGCTTGAAATGGTGTTAAGGCAGTAAAAGAAAAAGACACTCAAATTCATGTAGCAAGTGTTTATTCAAACACTTTACAACTACTGGGAGGAAAGACTACCTCTTTAAGGAGCTTTAAAAATAAGAATGACCTATTTGAAAGTAATTAATTGACATTAACAGTGTTACATGTTTAAATCCTTCTTCATGTTATTTAAAAATACATAATCCATTTATTTTTTTAAATGAAAGACAACATCAGCTCTTAAAAGTTTTAGATTGACAAAGAGCTTTTAAAAATAAACATTTCCCATCTGTTTCCAAAAACTTGAATGGTTGAACTCTTCACAGGTGCCAGAGCTAGTACCTTAATTTGATGAATAATACAGAAAAGAATAGGAAATATACCTTTATCGAAAACTAAACGTGTTTCTTTCTTAACCTGAGACATTTAAAAATTAATAGAAGCCAGAATCAATTAGCAGTGCCAGATTTTTCTTGTTTTTCTTGGCTTTTATTTTACTTGTTTGTGCCCATTTTAATTAGAAAATAATACAATGACAATATTAATTTTACCTGGCAAGCTTCTTTGCTAATACGATGTTGGCATTTGTGGAAAGTGGGACTGGATTTTTTTTTTTTTTCTAGAGTAAGTATTCTTAAAGTCTTAAAACCATATTACTCTTTGACTCTTTGCTAACCATAGTTAAAATGTCTTAAATAATTAACTTTTTAAAGAATACCTGAAATTAGACTAAAATTTTTGCATGTCCTAGGAAACTAAAATAACTTTTAAGTTAAATAAACTTTTAATTTAAAATAAAATATGATACTTTTATTTCTAATTTCTAATTTTATTTCTAATTTCTATTTATTTAGTGTCAAGTTTTAAGTTCAAGCATTTTAAAGTATAAAGTTAATATTCTCAATTTTATAATATTTCTTCAGAAATTGTGCAAGTGATCACAGGTAATATTTTAACATCACCAAACTTTATTGAAAGATATTTGATGTTAGACTTGCTAAATGAAGATAATATTTTAAAAATTATGTAAATAAAAAACAACTCAACGTTAGACCCAAATTTGAATTAAATGCCACCACCAATCTTGTTTCAATAAAACTGACCTAATTTATCACTGTTACCAAACTCCATGTTGTATATTCCAATTTTTGATTTATCTTTTGTTCATCCCTTTACTTTTTCTAGAATCTAGACTAAAAGTTGTATTAAAACAAAGAAGCAAAATCCCCTTTATTTCATTCTCTGAATGACATGTGTTTTATATATTTACTAATTAATCATATATTGATTACATTAAGTTAATACCATACAAATAAAAAATAGAGTAACAATAGAATACATACATCACACATGTTAACAAAGTAAGTTTAATGCTTACTATTTAATTAGGTGTAGCTTATTGTTTTTACTGTTCTTAATAGCATCAACAGTTTTGCATCTGATAAATGCATAAAATACATATTAAGTATGTTCAAAGAGGTAGTGTAGAATGCTATGGTATTTGATAAAATAAACCTGAACATTGACTGCTTCAGCATAATTTACTTTTACTGGGCAACTTGTATGTGAGGTTTAATTGCCTTCATTAAAAGCCACAAAACGTTACCTTCTAAAATCTATGTATAAATCTAGGTATAGACTTTCTTAAGCCAATAATTAGATTATGCTCTCAAAAGGATACAGAATTTGAATCTGAACATTTTTGATTACTTTTAATTACTCTTATTTATTTATTTGTTTATTTATTTTTACTATTTCTTAGAGCTAGAGTTTAGGTAAAACAGAAATAAAAAGTTCGCGATCTTTGTGATCCTTTTAATTAAATGCAAGACATTTGTAAAGAAGGAGCAAGAATTAAGAGTTTAGGACAACTTGATATTTTTGTTGTCTTCCTTCTTGGTTGCCATTGCTGGTTTGTGGAACTGTAGTTAATACTAGGTTTGGTTTTTATATGCAGCAACAAAGCTTGCCTGGATTTAAGTGGCTTTCATTGAAGCAGATATCAAGCATATTTCTATAAAATGCTCATAATTACCTATTTTTTTTACAAAAGTAATGAAGCATTTGAGCACATTACATTCCAAAATACTTTTTGTGTATGTGAAACTTAATTTGTTATTTTAAAGATATATTTATTGTATAATATTAATTTTACAAAGTAATTACTTAAGTTGGGGCTAGGATAAAGTCTCTGGTTATCAATTAGAGTTATTTTATAAAATAAGACCACTGCATTATATTGCATTTTTACCTGTTCACAGAAGTACCTGAAAGAAAGCTGAATGCAAATTTCATTGCCTTTATATATTGTAAATAAGGTGTTGAGCACATGTTCAAAGTAATTGTTTTACCTGACAGTAATGACATGCTAATGCTGTTGGAACAGTTCAGGCCTCATAAGTGACTAACCTTTTTGCACTCTACGTGGATTTCCCCCATGAATTAAATTAAAATAACAAGTGTGTGGTGAAAACTATTAGTTTGGTCCACTAAAAGTGTTTCCTTTAACACGCTTTCTTCTTTTAGCTATCAGTAAAGAATTAGGCAAATTGTGCAGGAATCGGAAAAAGACAAAAGACAAAAAAAAAAAAAAGTGTTTCCTTTAACACGCTTTCTTCTTTTAGCTATCAGTAAAGAATTAGGCAAATTGTGCAGGAATTTTTGTTTGGTTTGGTTTCTTTTATTTTTTATAAAAATGAAGTTTGTAAATATCATAGCAAAGCCTTTTTCAGATTTTTGGTGGTAGTCATAGCAGGATTAATATATTTTTTCCATAAATAGACTCTACTAAATGTTTCTCAAACTTGAGGTATTTTGAGATGTGTTTATGATCAAATTTATTTTTAGTGTTTACTATTTTTTTAGTTTATTTTTAAATGCTAAAATATGTACTTCTTCCAGGGACAGATATGCACTCATTGTGTCACTTCTGGCCTATTTGGTAATATTTCATTGACTCCACAAAGAAATTTCTGAAGAGGATAGACCATGAGCTTCTGAAAAAAGATCCTTCGGAAATGATCTTTTTCCAAAAAGTGGAATTCCAGATTTCAGGAAACAAGCAATAGCAGCTGCAAAAAACATTCAAGTTGAAATTTTGATCTTCTTTCTATGAAAATGAACTTAACACTAATGTTGAGGTCCTAGACAGATGCATTGGGCCTTATTTGGAAAATGCTTTTCTTGCTAACAGGGCAGTGGTACTTCCCGCAGGTGGAGTAATCTGCACTCTCAGCTCTTCCTTTATCATATTAAAGGAATTTTTCTCTTAATAAAATTGGTGCAGTTTTAAAGAAATGGCACAGTCTTTCAGAAATGGCCCTTGTTTTGAAATTTGGTGGTTGGGTTCGTACGGCTGAATAAATTTCTCAGAAATCCAGCAGTGTCTTCCAGCATCATCTCCTGAAACCAGGGCTGGAAACGTGGCTGGAAAGACCAAAATAGTCTGCTACATCCACAAGCTGTATTAGAGCATCCAGCCTTTCAAAAAATAAAATAAGCCTTATTTAGAGTTACAAAAACCCTTGCTATTTCCTTGTCTTTGAATGCCAAATATTTTACAGGATTTCTTCGTTTACAAATCAAAAGCAGCATTTTTACTTGAGAAATCCTATAAACCCAGAGCTGACTTCATATCCTCCATGAGTCTCTGTTTTTCTTTACCCAGTGTTAAATTTTTATGGTCTTGGGTGATAACTTTAAAGGCCTATCATGAAATCGAATTTTTGTCATTCTGATTTGCTTCTCTTAAGAGGAAATGCAATGTATTCCTTTTTATTGGAAATAAAAAAGAACAAGAGTTAGAGCCTGTAGGTCCCAGAAAGTAAATGTGGTCTGTGATCTCTGGCCAGATCCGAGAATGGACTCAGCTTAGGAAAAGCCCTGAGCTCTGTTTTACAGGTCCTGTAAATTCTAAAATGACAGTTTGATGTTTTGATTTTGAGACCAAAAGGAGACTGATACTAAACTTCCTGCGTTTGTTAACAGCCAATTTTTAGATACCTGAGGCTCCTGAGTGCCCACTGGGAGGAAAGTTCTGACAGGACGCAGAAGATGCTGGAATCCTGCTACCTCAGAAGCCAGTCTTATCTTCTCGCCTGCTGGGATAACTGTATCTTGCTTACACAGCCAGGATCTGAGGCCACAAGTTTGGGTTGCTGGGCTCTATCTTTATTTCTTGTACCTGGATATCAGCTGCCTTTAAGTTGGGAAGAAAGGCTGCGATCTCATTTGATAAAGGGATTTCAAACATCAAGCTTCAGTATGCAGAGTTAGACAGAGATCTGTTAATGGGACTTGCCTTGAGGGAATAGATAATGGGAAAAATCTACATTTAAAGCAAAAGGCTATGTTTAAAGTCAATAGGATAAGTGGAATTTAGGCAGGAAAACTTAGCATCTAAATCAATTTAGTCTCCTACCGTTTTTATATGCCAGCGGGGGTGGTGCACTGCTGCCGCCCTGCGAGTGCTGCACACAGCCCCTCTGTGCGTGTCCTCTCATGTCCTCTCGTAGAGATCAAAGCCAACCGAACACCAGCTTATCACCAGAGCAGATTTGTGATCCTGATTGCTCTATATCCTTGCTTATCCCTCTTCATCTTCCAACCTTCAAAGCCAGTGTTAGGTCTGAAATAGCATCTTAAAAAGATGAAGCCACCACTTTATCTAGCACGTACTGCGTGTTGCAGTGGCTGATAGCCATGTGATCTTGGACACGGTGTCCACCATCTCTGTGCCTCAGTTTTCTTCTCTATAAAGTAGAGATGATAGTAGTAGCTGCATCATAGTGCTGTTGGGAGTCTTACATGTGTTAGTTTACGCACTTACAGCAGTGCTTGGAATGTGGTAGGCACTCTAATTACGTAACCATCTTATTTTATCCTTTACCCATCCTGTGAGGTTAGAGGCAAATAAATAACCTAGAGAACAAGAGAAAGGGACTGTGAGCTAAGTAGGGAGGGAGGGAAAGAACTTGGGAGTTGTCTCCCTGGATGGGGCCTATTGAAAAGGCTTCAGAAATGCCTCCAAGAACTGTCTCTTGTGGTGTGACAGGGGGAAACGTTTGTCCATCAGCTTCCATCCTCCTGTCAATCAAGGTTGGTGAAGGGATGTTAACTGCCCCAGCCGTCTCCTTTGTACCTGTTTGAGTATGCCCCTATGGGGACCAAACACAGAGGTGTTCGGGACTCTGGCATAGGCCCGAAGTGAGATGTTACTTCCTTTGGGGGGAGTAGGCCAAGCTGTTCTCTGTAGCAGTGATTGGAACAAGAGGCGGGGTTAAGAACACTCGGAGTCAACAGCAGCCATGTCTCCTACATCCCCACTTTACAGATGAGGAAACAGAGCCTAAGAGCAGAATCTAGGCTGCCTAATTATTAACTCACAAAACCAGCTTCTGAACCCAGGCCCGAGTAGGTTCAAAACTTCCCTTTCTCCTTCCATCTTCCAATCTCTAATCGTGGGCTTGTCTCCACTACCACTTAAAGATTTGCTCATTTCTGCTTAGAGGTATAACTTGAGCACACGTTTGGATGATTGGATAAAAAATAGTAAAATGATTGAAAAAAATTTTGAGGTTAAAATGGAAAAAAAAATTCTATTGGGGAGTCATTCAAAATGCAACAGTTTTACCACAACATGAACATCTCCAAATTTTAGTTAACATTTTAATTTCTGTTGACGCTTCACTTTTAAAAAGGATGTTTAATATTAGTAGAGATGAAAGGAAATTCAGTATAAAATGGGATAACTTTTAGTCTGAAATTATGATTACTAAAAAAGTTTTCTCTCTTTTTCCCTTCCCCCACTCCTGCTCTGTGTAAGGTATTTTACTGTTTACTAAGAAGTAGATGTATTTTGCAAGGCGGCAATGCAATTATGATACAGTTTCAAAAGACATGAACAGAACTCAATTGCTTTATTCTTGAATCATGCTGATTTAACTTATGATTTTATCATAATTATATATGCAATATATTTATGATTATATATGCAATATATTTATGATTATATATGCAATTTGAGCAATGTTTAAGAATATGACTAACATTTGATTAAGTAATAATTTTTTCTCAGAAACTTACATATGAGAAGGTTTTAGAATTATAAATAACAGTTGTCTCTGACTTAAAAAAAATTAAATAAAACTATGAGTCTGTGATCAGATTCATTCATTCATTTGTCCTGAAAATATTTATGGCGAGTTTTGTGCTGGTGCTGGAGAAAGAAAGAAGACAAGATGCTTCCTGCCTTCCAGATGGTCACTGTGCCATTAAAAAGTAGACAATAATTAAGTAGTTGTAAGTCTCATTATATCTGGGTTATTATAACAGATTTTTCCCTGGTCACATCCCCACCTGTCCTTGAACCTCTTCTTCCCACCCATTATCCTATTCACCCACTGAATCCCACAAATCTACCCAAACCTGCTGCCAGAAAGATTTTTTTTTCTATAAAATTTGTTCCTGCCACTGCCTTGCACAGTATCCTTCCATAGCTGTACATTGGGGTCAGGATAAAGGACACAGCTCTTTTCCAGGTCACGTGGCCACTCGTTCTGTCTCAGGTCTTCTCTCTCCTGTTTGTTTCATCACTGAACCATCGGTAGCCCTCTGGGCCATTCATAAGCCTGTGCACCTTCACATTTCTGCTAAACAGTGTGTGTTTTTTTTTTTTTTTTTTTTTTT
>NW_007726808.1:29752-34342 GCF_000696425.1 Galeopterus variegatus
GCACAGTATCCTTCCATAGCTGTACATTGGGGTCAGGATAAAGGACACAGCTCTTTTCCAGACCATGTGGCCACTCGTTCTGTCTCAGGTCTTCTCTCCCCTGTTTGTTTCAGCACTGAACCATCGGTAGCCCTCTGGGCCATTCATAAGCCTGTGCACCTTCACATTTCTGCTAAACAGTGTGTTTTTTGATGGTGCGTGCATTTGTGATTTTGATGTGAAATTAAGAATTGCTTTTTATTGATTTTGGGTAATCTGAATTTGATGTGCTTTTGTGTGACCTTTTCAAGTTCCTTTTGTTTGGGGCTTGTGGACCTTCTTGTATGTGTAGGTTTATAGTTTTCATCAAATATAAAATGTCTTCTTAAAAATCTCTAATGATTTTCTTTGCTTTGACTGATAATGATATAACCAATCCAGTTTTCTTTTGATTGTGTTACCATGGAATATTTTTTATGATCTTTTTCTTTTAACTTACCTGTGTTTTAATTAAAAGTGGGTTTGTTAAAGGCAACCTATAGTTGAATCTTGCTTTTTAAAATCAGATTCTATAATTACTCATGTAACTGGTGTGCTTAGACCACTTATATTTAATATGGTTATTGCTATGATTGGGTTTAAATTTATCATCTTTCTTTTGTTTTCTAGTTGTCTAATCTGTTCTTTGTGTTCTTTTCTCTCATTCCCTGCCTTCCTATGGATCAATTTTGTGTTTTTGGTGATTCCATTTTATCTTCTTTTTGGCTTGTTAGCTATAACTCTTTCTTGTGAATTTTTTGTGGTTGATTTATTGTTTATAAAGTATCTTTAACTAATCACAATCTTTAAGTATAGTATAAGAATCTTATAACCATCTACTTCCACTTATTCTACTTATTCTATCTGATCTTTGTGTTATTATAATAGCACATTTTACTTCTACATATGAAGAGAACCTCAAAAAGTTTATGGAAAGATTTTTATTATCTTTTAATTCTAATTTTTCATGATCTTTTTGAAGTACCCTTGTGCATTATGAACCCTTCAGTATACTGTTTTATTTTTTGCTTAAAACAGTCTATTCTCTTTTAACATTTAAATATGTATTTTTTCTTCTATTACTTTAAAGCTTTTGCTCCATTGTCTTCTGACTGACATTATTTCCGATGAGAAATCTACTGTTATTCTTATCTTTGCTCTTTGCTTTTAAAATTGCTTTTTTTCACTAGTTTAAGGACATTTTATTTTGATATGTATTTGTGTAGTTTTTTCTTCTTTTCTTTTTTGGTCTGGGGCTTGCTGAACTTCTTGGATGTGTGGGTGTATAGCTTTCATTGAATTTTAAAAGTTTGGGGTCATTATTTTTCTTTACTCCCCTCTCTTACTCCTGTTTTCATGAGGACTCCAGTTGCACTTTATTAGGACTCCTGAAGTTATCCCATTGCTCAGCAATGCTCTACCCTGCAAGTCTCTAGCTCTCTTAGCATCTTCGGACTTCCAGTTCTGTCCCCCCAACCCATAGAGACTGCAGACATGGCCTAGGTTGGCCCTTCCTGTGATTCAGTCTGGAAAGTTTCTTCAGCACATAAGGTGCCTCACCTCACTTGTGTCCTTTAGCATCAATGTGCTTTGTTGTCTACTGTTCAGTGTCTTGAAAATAATTGTTTTATGTGCATGTTTCTGGTTTACTAGTTCTTTCAGAGAATAGGATAAATGTTGTATCTGTTACCACAGGTTTGAAGTTTACTTTTTCCTCAAAATGTTATGGCATTAGACAAAACTCCTGATAACATTTTGATAGGTATAGAGAAAAGTTCAAGCCAGAGAAGAAAACATCTAAATTATAATCCTGAAACTTGCAAATAATTTGTATTACTCATTGTTCAAACTATTTTTGTGTGTGTGTGAAAGAGAATAATGGTAAATATGTCTGTAAAATTAAGTAGAGAAAAATCAAATTCCAGCTTGAAGTTTCTGATTACAGATTTTTAAACAATTCAGTATTCAGTGAGGATACAACAAAAGGTTTTGCTTATTAAGTGATTGAATTAAATGTGTGCTGATGAATATTAAACTAATGCTGAAAGCAACACAGAAGGTCATGGAGGGGGTGGCTCTAGACTTAGCCTGCCTTGGTTTGAATCTTTGATCTACCATATAATAGTAATGTGACTTGAAAAAAGTCATTTAACTTTTAGGTATCTTGGTTTCTTCATCCTTAAAATGGGATTGTCTTAAGTATCAAATGAGTTCATATTTGTAAAATATTCAGACAAGTGCCTGGCCTATGGCCTGTGCTCTAAAATGTTATCTCACAACAACAAACCAAAAGCACAGATCACTCAAATAAAAATATAATGTTCTCAGGGATATTAGTACTAGGAAGCACTGGAGACCAGACCAGATAAAGGCAATTATTACAGCAATTTGGGCTACAGGTAATATGGCTGGACTTAGCATGGAGAGTGGGAATAGAAAGGAGAGCATTGTTGGAAAGATTTTGCTGACATATACAACACCAGGATGAGTGGGAAAGGGGAGGGATCAAATAAGATTCCAAACTATGGAACCCACTGTCTGGGACAATGGTGGACAGAAATTGTGAATAGGAGCTCTTTCAGTTCTGGAGCTGTGCAGATGGAAGACTTCCAGGTGAAAAGCTCAAGGGGGTAGAAGAAGCAGGCCTGAATCTCAGGAGAGAGCACAGGGAGAGAAATACTTACCAATGAGATGATTATATGAAAGTGACAGCTAACAGGGTGGGGTAGAGAGACGAGGGCCCAGGAATGGCATGTAGGGAATGAGGCAGAAGAGTTCTGGGGACATAAAGAGCCACACCTCAAAGAAAGAGGAGAATCAGAACAGTGCAGTACTACAGAATTCCTGGGAAAAGAGAGTTTCCAAGAAGATAGTAGACACAGGAATGAGAAAAGGCCACTGCATGTGGCCACCGAAGAATTGTTGGTGATTTTGAAGAATATCATTTCAGCTAGTATTAAGTACCAGAACAGATTGCAATAAGCATGTAAGGATGAAGTCATGGAGAGTGTGTGTAACTTGCTTTGTAAAAGGTTTTGTGCTGATTAGATAGTGCTGGAAAAGTAGGTTGAAGGGTGAGTTGAAGGCAGGAGCTCTCTTTCCATCCTGCCGTGGCATCACACTTTTACAAGGACATGTTCAAGACAGAATGTCCAACTAACAAAAGCATGTCAGACAGCAGAGCAGGTTGGTGAGGGAAGCTCTCTTGGTAGCAGGTAGCTTTTCAGTGTCATTGGATTACCTGACACACAGGGACCTCTCAGTACTGGATCTGTGTTTATATTCTGCAATTCTTTCTTGCTTATTTATGTATGCACCAGATTCACCCTGTGAGCT
Organism: Galeopterus variegatus; assembly: GCF_000696425.1. Taxonomy (NCBI): domain Eukaryota; kingdom Metazoa; phylum Chordata; class Mammalia; order Dermoptera; family Cynocephalidae; genus Galeopterus; species Galeopterus variegatus. Next base: position 33,107 of record NW_007726808.1, read on the forward strand.
TGTTAAAATGAAGATTCCAGGGCTCTACTTTAGAGACTCTGTTGCAGCAGGTCTAGGGTGGGGTCTAGAAATCTGCACGTAAAAACATTTATTTAGTTTCTGAATAGGCGACACTTTCACATGGTTCAAAGGTACAAAGGATATAGCGTGGAAAAAAGTCTTCCTGAGCTTCTTCCTCAGCCGCTCAACCCACCTATTCCAGAACCTTCAATTTTCTTGGTTTCCATTGTAACCTAAGGGAATTTTACAAATTTGTTTGCCTTTTTTTGTTCTTGTTTTTAATGAATGAAGAGAAATGAGCTTAACTATAATCATAGGGTAGGAGCCAGAGTTGGGGAGAATGAACAATATATGAGAGAGAGGAGAAAATCCACGGAGGATTGAATTTACAGATATGATTTATGGTCAGTATAAACATGTAAAGCCTCACCTCTTCATGTTTCTCAAGATTTCAAAATGCAAATGTCAATGGTATAGACCTGGAAGAAGTAAATTGCCTTCAAATACTCGTCCCCTGTCTACAGTAGCTTCAACAGCAGAAAGCTTGAATGTGTGTTGGGGAGGACCATGGTCAAGCACAGGTGTGTGTCTTTAGTATTAATTCTCTCTCTATTTTTTTTTACTCCAAACTTATTGGACTAAAAAGAATTGAAAAGCACTTGCCCCTGTGGTTCTCTGGAAATATGAAGTCTATGCGTCTTTCATGTTTTTCTTTCGATGTCAGGCCATATAGGCAGTCCACAGATAACATCTAATGGGCCTGAAAGATGTGACTTTACAGCACCGAAGGCATTTTAATGAATGAAGATGAACACATGCTGCTGAATTCCTTGGCTCTGTCATGTTTTATTTGTCTTTCTTACCCTCTGCATGTTAAATAACCCTTCTGTCAACACTGTGTGTGCTCAAGTTTCAAACATCATCTAAAGGTAAATAGCCCTCTCACTAATAAGATTTTTGATTCTTGACATATTTTTGGTAAAAAAGCTGTTATAAATACATAGTGACAACAGAGAGTGAAGATTTTGAGAAGTTTTGTGTAGCTCTGCTTTGGGCAATATTGTTAAGTTCCTTCAATTTCTTATATTGTAAAGTTATTTTTAAAAGCATAGTAATTTTGGGAAGTTCACCTCAAGTATCAGTTTAGAGTGAACATTTCTCTCCATCTCTAATTTTTTTTTTTTTGTCTTTTTTTTCGTGTCCGGCAACGGATTGCAACCCTCAGTGTTGCGCCCG
>NW_007726808.1:35342-37242 GCF_000696425.1 Galeopterus variegatus
CCCCTCGGCAGGAGCGCCACTGCGCTCCCAAGCGGCACCGGGCCGGCCCTCCATCTCTAATTTAAGGTCTCATGAAAAAGCTCAAATGCAACCAACTCAATTAAAGAATATTCCCACTGAGATTGAACTGAATCCATGGTGCATGCTGATCTCCAGAGCAAAATTATAGAATTATTCCTTGAAATGTCCTGGGACACAGACTCGGGCAGAAGAACATGCTTTAAAATCACAACAGTGACTGGACGTTTCAGAGAAAAAGGGGAGAGGAGGTGAAAGATTATGGTCACATTAAATCTAAAGGAAAAAGCCAGTTTAGTTTTTTTATTATTATATATATTAAAGGTTTCTCCTTTTGAATTATGTCAGAGACAATTAGTTTGTTAACACTGTGGTTATGGATGTGGGCTTTTTTCCCACCAACATTTAGATCGATTTATGGCTCAGAATCTGAAAATGCTTGTTGGGGGGTAGTCAATTTAAGCTGAAGACAAGTGGAGGACATTATTTCAGCTTAACTGGATAGACATATAAAAAGTAGTGATTCTTCATTAGTGCTAGAAAATGAAAGGAATTTTTCTTACTGTGTCTTTGAATTGATTTTGACTTTAATATTTCTACTAAAAGTAGTTACATAAAATAATTCAGAGAGTAATAAAAATGGGTAAAAGTCATTTATTTTATGACTTTTTTATGGTGATGGTTATTGGTATTTTTCAAAAATAGTAAAAATTGAAATGGGTCTTTGATGGCATTTTTGAAGGATATTCAAAATATCCAAGCTTTAGGTAAGATATGAATATGACACTATCACATTTTATTTCCTGTAAGTAACAAATGTAAAAGTATTATCGATTGTCTGAACTATAAAATGATTTTAGATAATTTTGAGGAAACAACTAGTAGGTAGGTTGTGAAGCAATATTTCCAATTATAGTAAGAAAACATAAATGTAAATTTGGGTCTGCACCTATCTTATGTTAAAATATGGGTGGCAAAAATACATTATAGAAAAGTCCATGGCTCCAAAACTTATGTGCATATTTATCTCTGAAGCTGAAAAACTTTAAGCAATAAACAAGGAGTATAAAAAGTGTATATATTTAGAAAAATAGAAGGAAGGACAACAACATTGATCGAAACTAGTAACACTTGTCAGTCTGCCAATTTAAAAAAAAGTCACAGATTTCTGATAGGAATAATATGTAACATGAAAAACAGGACTATGGAGGTGACTTACCATATTCGTCCAATGTTCGAAAAAGTACAATTAATACTTACAAAATAACTAATTGATAAAACAAAATAAAGATATGTTGGATTTTAATCCCCTTGTAGTTATCAAAGAAAGATATGAGTAANTCTCTCTTACGCATTTTAATTATTGTCCTTGAAATTTAATTTTATTTGAGAAATTAGAAAAACGTAAAAAACAAAGTGCTCATGTAAAAAGTACGTATTTTTTTTAGAAAGATAGTTTTGCTGTACATTTTTAGATTCCATCATATTCAAAAGCCTGAAGTATTACTATCTGAAAAGATTGCATTTCAGGTCTCTTAGGGCATCCCATGGAGTCATCTTTCCTGCCATTGTGGTCCACTGATCACATTAATCCTATCCGATGGCAAAGACGATCTTTTCTGTAATGCTGATGTGTCACTCAGGAGAGTTATTTCATCAGTGAAGTATCAAAAAGGAGGTAGGAGAAAGAAATGCAGAGAAGACTTCTGAAGTTCAACATCAAAAAGAATATATTACTATTTAGAATAACACATTTTAACACCACTTAGGAGGTCCTGTCTTCAGACTTATCTCAAAACACAGGAGCTGAGGCGTTCACGTAATATTCCTGCCCGGTCCAGGCTGAGAGTGCAGGAGAACTGGAGCTGGCTCTCAGATCTCC
>NW_007726808.1:37984-41917 GCF_000696425.1 Galeopterus variegatus
TGAGAGTGCAGGAGAACTGGAGCTGGCTCTCAGATCTCCTTCACCGAAGGCAGAATTCAGAATTTGTATCGAACTTAGTGGTTCTTTCCACTCCGATGTCTTTGAATTCTGATGTGGGCTTCAGTCTCAAAAGTGCTCACCGTTTTGTTTTTGTTTTTGTTTTTTAATGAGAGGAGACTGCTCTTTGCTGAGTAAATGGAGAACAAACTTGATATAAAAGAAAACTTGCCTATGAGTCTAAGACTCTTCCTTGTCAATGACTATTTTAAAACCATAGTCAAAGTTGCAAACTTTATTATAGAATAAAGTATGGGTTGGGATATCAAGATAACACTTTTTAAAAAAACAATTTAATTTCAATATTTTCCTTTACAATGAGACAAAACAATTATTGTTATAAATACCAGTCTAAAGGATCAATATTAATATTTTTAGGTTTATTTTATGGTGAGTACAAGTGACATATAAAATGTTTAGAAAAATATTTTATGGTTATAAATATTAGGAAAATGTTACTGTTTAAAATCACCGTTCTTTAAAATGAAAATTAGAAATTCATTAGTTTATCCTTTTTGAAATTGTCACTCATTTCTCAATGAAGACGTGCAGTTTATTTGGTGTAAGCGAACTTTGTCATTGTTCAGGCAGCTGTAAAACAGGAAAGTTACTTTTGCTTTTCATTTATCTGAACAGAAAATAAATGCTTTTGAAATCATTTGTTAAGAAAAAAATGTTTATTAAGAGAAGAGATGGCCTTTCTGAATATAAAGGTGCTATCAATATTTTATTTTTTGTCTTTAATGTGCAACTTCTAAATTTCTTCTTTGTGTAGTTGAAAATAAATTGGGCTGTAGGACCAAAAAACGATTTTAAATATGCAGGCTAAGTAATGACTGCACTATTCTATTAAATTAGGCCTCTGCATTTTGGGGGGTGAATTCCCACTGCCTTCTGCCTCATGGAACAGTGAGTTCCCCCACATTCAATTCCTCCTCTCAGCTCCACTCCTCATCCTGGAAATGTGCCTTCCATTCCAGCATCTTGTAACATAAAATGAAGACTTTCTAAAGTTCTGAACTGCACCATTAGTTTTTTCTTCCTTTATTTCCTGTTAATTTTTACTCTGATTAAAGTAAAACACAGTGATAAAACAACTAAAAGCAACCAAACAACAGTATTAAGAACTCAACTTTTGCACTATTCAAAAAGCCTTCCACTGGTGAATGGCTTGGAGTGACCGATTTGCATTAGAATGATTTCTCTTTGGTTTTCTTGTGTATGGTTAAAATCACAGAATTTCCTTAACGGAAGCCTGGACAGTGTATGGTTTGTAAAATTAACACAGTTTGTACAACTAGGTCTTTAGTTCTATGTGAATTGGTCTCTTAGAATAGCTTTAGACTAGCAAAGAAAGAAGCCCCCTCCTGCCCCCATGTGTGTGTGTGTGCGCGCCCACTACACTGTAGCGTTATCAATGGAGTTTCAGAAATCACTGGATGCTTCATTAGTAGGGTATGGCAATTTAAAAAATGCTATAAAATTGAGTATGAACACTCTACCACAGAGAATTTTTCTTCTTGATGCAAATCACATGCTTTTTGTTGTTGTGTGTGTCAGTAGTTAAGAGTTTAAAATTGTGGTAAAATATAAATAACATAATACTTATTATTTTGATTATTTTGAACTGTGCAATTCAATGGCATTAAATGCATTCACAATGTTTAGCAACCGTCACCACTATCTATATCTAAAGTGTTTTCATCCCAAACAGAAACTCTGTACCCATTAAACAGTAGCTTCTCCTGTCCTCCAGCCTCTGCCAACCTCTACTTTGTCTTAATAAATTTGCCTATTCTAGGTACCTCATGTAAGTGCAGTCATACAACATTTGTCCTTCTGTGTCTGGGTTATTTCACTCAGCGTAATGTTTTCAAGATCTATCCAGGTTGTAGTGTATCTCAAGATTTCACTCCCTTGTATGGTTGAATAATACCCCATTGTACATAGATCACATTTTGTTATCCATTCATCTGTTGATGAACACTTGGATTGTGTCCACCTTTGGCTATTGGGAATAGTGTCACTGCGAACCTGGGAGCACAAATATCTGTTGGAGTCTGTGCTCTCAATTCTTTTGCACATATACCTAGGCGTGGAATTGCTGGGTCATATGGTAGTCCTACATTTAATTTTTTGAGTAAATGCCAGACTGATTTCCACAGCGTCTGTGCCTTTTCTGTAAAATGTAGATTCAGAATCTGGTCAAATTCTGCAGGGCATTTTGCCATTTCAAGAGCGCAATCATTTTATTTCTTCAGATTATTTCTTATGCATCTTGCTAATGGTAATGGAAATGTTCTGATTGTAGCAGATTCTCTCATTTTCCGGGAAATTCGTTCAGATTGTTTCCTAGATAAGAGTGATTTTAATTCGATTGCTCTGTGGAGAATGCCAGACACAGACATGCGACTGCTGCCCCTCAGCCCTTGCTCCAGGCAGAAGATCTTTGCTTTCCCTGCACTAATTTCTTGCCTCTCTACTCAGGCACAGACATGTGACTGCTGCCGCTCAGCCCTTGCTCCAGGCAGAAGATCTTTGCTTTCCCTGCACTAATTTCTTGCCTCTCTACTCTTCTCTTCGCTTCACTGGAAGGTCAGTTACTTCCAGTGATTCCTCATTTTCTACAAAATCAAACTCAAACCCTGAGTGTAGTGTTTATTGCCCTGCCCAAATCCTCTGAATTTGATCCCATATCTTGTTTCTCTCTCTAACCCGACCTGTATTCAAAGCTGAAGGCAAACCATAATTCCTGTTGGCTCTTTTCAGCATTCAGTCTTGCTGTGACTTCCTCCTGGAGCAGCACACCGAGTCTCCATTTCTTGGTTTCTCAGGTCTCAGGTCTGTACCTCATGAGCTGAGCTGCATGGGCTGCGTGCACATGTTCCCAGGCCTTTGGCATCTGGCTGCAGAGGGTGGTGGGAGCCATGGCAGGAGCTCAGAGGATAGAGGAGAGAGAGAACTCAGGGACTTTGGTCTTCGGCTCCCACCGTGAGGTCCCTTCAAGCCGGTTCTGTCCTTTGACTAAAGCTTGCTGCTTCTCTACAGGACCCCTCCCATTCCTGCCATTTCCCTGTGATCGGTTACTGCTGTGTCACTTGTTCCTTTGAGCTTGGGTTGGTAAGAGTTCCTGCTGTGACGAGCTCCAGGTTGCTGTGTTGTGGTTTCCCAAGACCCAAACCTCTACTGACAGAAGCAAAACCTCTGTAAATAGTCCCTCCTCCAAGTTCCCTAATTTGAGAGCACCGTCTGCTTCCCCTGGGACACTCACGACCACCTCCTCTATCACGCTGGGTGGAAATTAACCTCTCCTTCCTCCAAGTCCCTGTCATGGTTTGTACTTCGTTTATAGAACTTAACACATAACATATTTTAGTGATTTATGCATTTATCTTGACTCCCATTTTTAGATGATCGATTTCCTATGGGAGGATAATGTGTTATAAGTTTTTACATTTCTTGTGTTCCTTCCTTGTGAGAATACATTTTTTCTGACTGCTATAAAAAGCCATATTAGAATGAACACTTTCGGTTTTAGGTAAAGGGTTTTGGTACTCATTGTAGGTCTGTTGTGACCATGGCGTACATTGGAGAGTATACTTGAAAAGGTCATCTAATTGCAAAGAAAGAAAAATACTGGAATGTATTAAATTATGTTATTGAAATAGCTGTAATGACCTTAATTAAATTGAGAATTTGAAAATTAATAGCTGCTTCTGTACAGAATCATCAATTTTGAAAGAGCTTCAGGTTGTATTGTTTTAGACCATAACAAATTTGTAATTAAACCCAGAGCAGAGTATTTCTTTCATGTGATATCTAGGGTACACATAAATTTCAGATGGAATTTAGGAAGCAACGTCTTGAAAATGACTC
>NW_007726808.1:42100-43865 GCF_000696425.1 Galeopterus variegatus
TGTAATGACCTTAATTAAATTGAGAATTTGAAAATTAATAGCTGCTTCTGTACAGAATCATCAATTTTGAAAGAGCTTCAGGTTGTATTGTTTTAGACCATAACAAATTTGTAATTAAACCCAGAGCAGAGTATTTCTTTCATGTAATATCTAGGGTACACATAAATTTCAGATGGAATTTAGGAAGCAACGTCTTGAAAATGACTCAGTTCAGATCAGGAATTTCAGGCTGTTTGCAAACTCGTATCCCTCTCTGCTGTATTATTCCTGTCAGTACACACGGTGGTGACATCAATCAATCAAACAACTCTTTCTTCACCTGATCACCAATCCCCACCTCCCAGTTTCTTCCTAATAAATTTATTCCAAGCAAGTTCTATCCCTGCTCTCTTCTCTAGGACAGCTCTTGTCGGAATCATCAGTGGACATCATGCCAAATCAGCGATCAATTCTCAGTGCTCCTCTGATCGGACAGTCTCAGATGTGTCTGACACGGTGGACCAGGTTTTCCTTCTTACAACATGGTTCTTAGAACTGAAATCATGCCTCTATCCTTGACTTCCAGGACACCTCTCTCCCTATTGCCACCTACAACCACCAGCCACTTCTACATCTCCTGGAGGGGCTCCTGTTTCTCTTCTCAAGTGCTTCATGTGGGAACCTCTCAGGCTCTTCTTCCTTGTCTGCCTATGAGAGATCATCCTGACCCAAGGCTTAAAACACCAACTACATGCTAGTGACGTGTAGTCATGGCCACATAAGATGTTTTGGTCAATGATGCACCACATACACTCTGCATATATGATGGTAGTCCCATAAGATTATAACACTGTATTTTGCTGTGCCTTTTCTTTGTTAAGATATGTGTAGATATCCAACACTTACCACTGTGTTACAGTTGCCTACAGTACCACGCTGTACAGATTTGTAGCCTGGGGGTGTAGCCACAGCTATACCATACAGCCTATGACACCTCTAGGTTTGTGGAAGTGCCCTCTATGGTGACTGCATGACAAAATCACCTAATGACACATTTCTCAGGATGTATCCCCATCATCAAGAGGTGCATGACTGTATATCTCTGGCCTGGAGCTGTCCCCCATATGTGAGACTGGCACAGACCCCAACCTGTTCACCAGCCCCATCAGGCAGTCCAGTAGGCGTCTCAGCCATCATGTGCAGCACTGGACTCTTGCTTTTTATTCCCTCCCCACCGTTTGCTTACAGCTTGCTCCTTGCTGGGCAGCCCCATCTCCACTAATCACTATTTACTGAGCTGTTAGTAAAAATCTTAGCATTCCTTTTTGAGTCCTCCTTGGACTTTCCTTTCAAAATAATTGTATTTATTTATTTATTTATTTGAAACTTACTTTGTTACAGGTATCTTTCTCCCACATCTTTCTTTCCTGTACTTAGTTCCTTCCCCAACAGAAAACCATTGTTATTCATTTGTCTATGTTTCTAGACTTTTAAAAACAATTACATAAGAAAATTTGAATATATATTTTTAATTTTCTTCTTTTTTTATGCCAAAGGTAGAATACTACATATGCTCTTCCACACTTTTTTTTTTAAGTCAGGTTTATTTAGGTAAAATTTATACCCATTCATTTTACTGAACACTAACCCTAATTCTGACACTGAAAATGTGTATGCTTCCATGAATTTTGACAGATGCACACCATAATCAAGATATAGAAGATTCCATCACCCTTTCAGAAAGTTCCTTCATGCCTCCTGGAAGTCAGTCCTTTCCCCTCAGCCC
>NW_007726808.1:44115-61794 GCF_000696425.1 Galeopterus variegatus
ACTAACCCTAATTCTGACACTGAAAATGTGTATGCTTCCATGAATTTTGACAGATGCACACCATAATCAAGATATAGAAGATTCCATCACCCTTTCAGAAAGTTCCTTCATGCCTCCTGGAAGTCAGTCCTTTCCCCTCAGCCCTAGCCTCTGGTCTACTTTCTGCCTGATGGCTGTGCCTTGCTCAGAGAGTGACATGAACGTAAGCATGTGGCTGCGGGCTTCCGAGGCTGCTTCCTTCTCTTAGGGCAGCACTTCAGTGGCTCAGCCAGGCCCCTGGTGTAACAGTAGTCATTCCTTTTCACTACTGTCTAGTATTCCATTGCTCGGATATTGTACCCTGTTTTTCTTACTTAATACAGTTTTCCTTGTCAGTACACAGAAGACTTTCTTGGATATACCAACATTTAATCAGTCTTCTAGAATCATTTCTTTCTCACAAGTTCCCCTGTTCCTGCCACTCACATGCCTCCTCTCTGGCTCCTGCATGTGCCGGCCCTGACCTGTGTTCCCAGTGGCCTTAGCATGTGCTTCCGAGACCTCCTACTGCAGGGGGAGTCATTGATCAAGGGCCCAGCTGGACTCTGCAATCCATTGCTATGTTTGTGCCAAGACTAAGACCATCCTCTGAGGGGCTGCCCCATGCTAATGACTGAGTGCGGCAGAGCCACCAGAGCAGCCGTTTCCAGAAATGGGAGTGTCCCTGTCCACAGACTTTGGCTCAGATACTCCTCGCAGGCTCTGATGAGCCTTCCTGAGACCACATGGGGTTTGAAGGGGCTTCCACCCCACTCTTCTCTGGGATCAGCCTTGCGTGGCCATCTGACTGCTGTCCCTGCCTTTTCTGATTCCCTCCTTATTGCTTTCCACATAGGAACTTCCCACGATAAAATTCTTGCCCATTTAATGCCTTCTTGGTGTCTGTTTTTCAGAGGGTCCAGATTAATAGAGCTTCCGATTTCCATAGCAATCCCTGGACTCCAGGTTGCCATCACCTCTCTCCTGGTCTCCTGCAACAGCCTTCACCTAGTCTTTGTCCTTGCACCAACCCCTGTTCTCAAACAATCTATCTGTCACACAGATCATGATCTTCCAAAAATGTAAAATGGTTCATGTCACTTCCTGCATACAACTTCTAAAGGGTCTCCATTGCATTTAAGTTAAAACCCAAACCTTAATGTCCCTGCATGATCTAATCCTGGTCTTCCTCTCCTACCCCACACGTCCCCTTCATCCTCATGCTTGGAGAGCCTCAGTGGGGCTCTCACTGTTCCTGACCACGAATGTTCTTCCTACAGATCTTTGAATGATCTGCTCTCCTTACTTAAGTCACTGCTTAAATGTCACCTCCTCAGGGAGACCTTTCTTGATAACTTCCTCAGTCTGCCAGACACTTTGTATCCTCTACCCATGTTTTAATTCCTTTGTAAATGATACAACTCTATGAATTTATGTCACTGATTACTTGTTACTGGCTGACAATGTGTCCTCCTCCAGGAAGGCAGGTCTATGTTGTGTATTAAATCTTTTATCACCACGAACATTGCCCGCCACTTGTAGATGCTCAACAATTATTTGCATAATGAATGAATGGATGGATTTTAGGGGCTAATAAAAAAGACAAAATTGACGTGTCTGATGTATATAGAGCAAGTCTGGGTGAGCATATAACTTTTCTTTATACTGGCCATGGTCCAAGATGAGAACTGTAAGAACATGAGGCAGCATTTCCATATCCTGGATAAAGCAACATCTTACAGGACGACGGGATATTATTACATGCGTGCATTCAATTCCAAGCAACTTGTGAATTACATGTGAAATTTCATCCATGTCCTAAAATGTCATCATTGATTTGGCCATGATCTTTTTGGTAGTAACAAATTTACTACCGAAAAGTAAATCCATGAGCAAAAGTGTAACTAAATTCTTACAAATAGGGCATCCTGGCAAGGGAAACAGAGAGAGCAGTTATTGCTAGAATACACCAGGAGCCCAACAGGGCTGGGGGCAAGAGTGTGAAGCATAAAATTTTCTTCTAGAACTTTTCATGTTTCAAGGTATAAACATAAAAGTAATTCTGCATTTTCAGTGGTCATGTTGGTTTAATAAAATACCATATGTAAATATGTGCTTGTTACACGAGTTCTTTCTTTCTTTTCTTTTTTTTTTAATGTTCATGATGATTAACATTTCTTTACAAGCGTCAGTCCACATCTGCTACAAAGCTGAGTGGGAGCCTCACTCCCACTGATGTAACCTTTAGGTAAAGGGTAATGAATGACAATCCATCCTTCTCAATTCCTCTCCCTTGTGTGTGTGTTTTGTTTGTTTGTTATGAATCAGCAGAATAAAAGCCAGAAAAATGGTTGAGATTAAATAATTACACCAACACATTTTAGCTTTTAGTTATGCTCTTTTTCTTGGGATTGTAGAAATTTTTATTTGTTCCTATATTTCTAACCCATTATTATATTATTGCTTCAAAATTCTGAAATTTTTCTTTAATATTTAGTGATTTTCACAAATAATGCACATTTACATGTATTCACTGCAATTTATAGTTTTGCTGAAGAATATCCATCTCTAAAAGATATCACCATCTGCCAGTTATCCCAGGGATACTTCTGGGTTTGAGGATGGAAAGCTTTTCTGGATTTATACTAAATAAAGTTAATTTGGCTTAAATATAATATATTACATATTTTTTTCTAATAAATTAAGGCATACCTCCCAATAATAATATAAAGAAAGTAACTATGGATTTGACTCTTTGAAATTACACATTTAAATTTATTTCTTTTGCAAACAATGTGAAAAATTTGCTTGTTGCTTTTTTCTTAGTAATGAGATGAAGTTAAATCCAAAATGTTATAAAAGCAGAAAAAAATAGATCTAGGAATATTAAGTGTTATCTTTGAGAAAGGAGACATGAATAGTCTAGGGTTTCTTACCCCTGAAAATGTCTGAATTGTTTTTTTTTTTTTTCTTTTTTTCTTATTTATCAGCCTTTGTGCTCATTGTATGAGGGCACTTCAGCAAGTTCATGGGAAGGCTTGTATTATCTTTTAATTCTATTTTTCCATGAACTTTTTGAAGTACCCTCATATTCTCCTATTATAGCATAGAACTAGGGATCATGTGCAGATACATGCTTACTCTAATATTTAAAATGTAAAAAATGCTATAAAATTGTTTTAAGAAATGAACACATCAAAATTAGTGTGCTAAAGTGAGAGAGAGAGCTGCGATACGAATGCTGAACGCATTAGTTTTTGAACTCTTTCTGTGGTCAATTACCTTATGATGCCTCAGAGTCTAAATGGCTTTGGCTGGGTTGAGTCAATGAAATATTTATGGATCAAAGAGTCCTGGAGATGCTTCCTATGGGAATGTGTATAATAATATAGTATTTATACAGGGCTGTCTTTGATGTGCTCAAAGGGTTTTACAGACATTATGTACTTCATCTGCACCACCCATGAAGCAGGTTGGGGGTAAGAATGAACCTTGTGTACAAATGAGTAACAGGAGCACAGAGCAGGGCTCCACTGAGACTCACAGTAGGGTAATGACAGAACAGGAACCCCCTGTCTGTTCAAAGGTGCAAGGAAGGAAATTAGCTTCATAATGTCCACAGGGATTTTTAACCTCTAAACTTCTGATTTCCCTGGACATCCAATATCTTGGGCTTCATGACCTTTAAGGCTCCTTCCAGCTCTAAAATTCCACCACTGGGTCCAGCATCACAGGTTGCATGATGGAGGGATAGGGGTCAGGCTCTGGGATGAGATCATCTTGGCTTTGAATCCTAGCCTTGCTGCTCAGTAAGGAGGTGAACTTGAACCACTAAGTTCATTCATTTAAGCCTCAGCTTCTTCACCCATAAGATGAACATTTGGTATCTGCCTTTAAGGCTCCTTCCAGCTCTAAAATTCCACCACTGGGTCCAGCATCACAGGTTGCATGATGGAGGGACAGGGGTCAGGCTCTGGGATGAGATCATCTTGGCTTTGAATCCTAGCCTTGCTGCTCAGTAAGGAGGTGAACTTGAACGACTAAGTTCATTCATTTAAGCCTCAGCTTCTTCACCCATAAGATGAACATTTGGTATCTGCCTCATGAGGTTGTACTGAGTACCAGTGAGATAATGTGGTAAAGCCCTTGTCGCAGGACCTGGCACATAGTAGGTCCTTAATAAATGGTGTGAGTTAGTATAAGCACTTGAAGGTCAGAAATAAAAAGCAGTTTCTTTCCTGTCCACCCTCCTTCACAAAAAGGAATGGCCCAGCCATTTGATAGGTTTCAAAAGGAATTTGCTCTAGTACAAGCTAAAGAGTAGGCAATTCTGTCCTTTTTTGTTACAGGATCAGATGTTTGAGATCAGTTTTCTTTTTTAGGCGTTGTTATTTAGGGATGTCTTAATTGGATACTATAACTCCAGCATGTGTTAATGAAGTATGTGGAGAGACCAGAGGAGGTTTTGGGCTTTTAAGTGCAGGGCTGGCAGAAGTGGAGATTTAGCGTGTAGTTTGCACAGAATCAGTGGCTGGAGTGGGGAACCACTCTAAAGCAAGGCCATTCTGGGCTGCTTCATCTCTTCTGGAGGACACAAGAGCTGGAGAGCGCAAGGAGACACAGAGTGGGAAACACAGGGTGGGAAAAGAGCTGGGAATCTCTATGATAGCAAGATAAGAAGGGCTCTAGATCTAAAAAACATGACAAAAACCACAGCCCAATAATAAAGCTTTGAGGTCCTGTTTTCCAGTGCCCTCTTAGAATTCACTCCTTGTGTGACAGGTGTGTTTTCTTTCTCTGGTAACACATATTTAACTAAAAGAATGTCAGTGATATTTTATTAACAGAGGCATCAATGCATATAATCAAAGCCTGAAGAAAGACAGTCACTATACTTATTTGTAATATAAAATTTATATCAATAATTCTTACTGTTGTCATCGACTTAATACTAAGTTCAGTGACATAATTTTACATTAAGTAAAAATTATTAATTGGATTTGATATTTCTCATTTTTTTGTACTTATAAAATACATACATTTATACATACATTCATGTAACGTAAATTTTTATATGACAAACTTATAACATTAAAGGTATTTTGGTTTTTCTGTAGATTGTGTTATCAATAGCATTTAATGAATGCATATTGGAACATTTGATATTCAGCATCATGAATATTTGTATATTTTTCTAACGGATAAGGGAAGAAAAAGTGATCTCTAAAGAGAAAGATAAAAAGTTGTCACAAAGTTCGTGAATTAAAATAAATACACTTTCAGGATGAGAATTCATCACAATAAGAATTCTTATTCATCAAGATAAGAATTCTCTTGAGATCATATTTCTTATGAGCAGATTCCAAGGGGAGGGTAGGAGTCCAGGGTGCAGCGTAGGCAATGGAGAGCTGGAAAACTGACTCTCCAAGAAAAAAAAGCTCTGATTTGTAGTCTTTGCTGATTTGCATTGTGTGAATACTCCTACCTTGCACCATGGCCCATTTCAGGGAACCAGTGTGTCATCACTGGATGAGGTGAATGGAAGAGATGCACATGAGCAGCGTTCACGAGGCCACAAGGTCAGTTCCATGCAACACAGCCCCGGCCAGGCTCTCTGATGGCTAATAGCAAGAGTGGACCCCACTGAGAGAGGAAAGGGAAAAATCGTAAAAGCTGGCGAGAGGCCACAGAAAGCTCAGCGTTCTGGAATTGTTTGATATAGAAGCAAAGACAGTTGCTCTCCCAGCACAAACCCAGCACGATTATTTATAGACATGCTGATACTCTGAAGAAAAACCAAAGTCAGCCCCGCATTACGATTGACAGCAGCAACTCCAGAGCAGGTTGCTGGCCCTGCCGACGACCAGTTAGTTATGTGACTTCGTGCTGGTTACTTGTCCTCTCTGGGCCTCACTGTGTCTGCCTCAAATGGTTGTTGAGAAGTTAAATGAGTTAGTATGGCTGAAATATTTGGAAGTGCCTGACACATAGGGTTGTGGGCTGAATTGTGTCTCCCCAAATTCATATGTTGTAGTCCCAAACCCCAGTATCTCAGAATGTAACCACATTTGGAGATAAGGGCATTACAGATGAGATTAAGCTAAAATGAGGCTGTTAGGGTGAGCCCTAATCCAATATGACTGGTATCCTTAGAAGAAGAGGAAGAAACACCAGGGATGTCCATGTGTAAAGAGGGATGCACGAGGGATACCCATTTGTACAACCGTGTGAAGAGTCAGCAAGAGGGGTTCCTCTGAATCCCAAGGAGAGAGGCCTCAGCGGAAACCCACACTGCGGGCACCTTGATCTTGGACTTCCAGCCTTCAGAACCATGAGAAAATAATCATTGTTTAACCACCCGATCTGTGGTATTTTGTTCATGACAGCCCTAGCAAACTACTACACATAGCAAAATCAAGGGCTTAATATTATTACTAGCAAATTATGTTTTAGTTGATTTCAAGAGTTAAAAGGAGTAAAGAAAATAAAAGTGAGGAGAATAAAAACAGAAAAGGTGGTTTGGGATGTAAACAGGGCTGAACATTCAGTCATTTAGAAGGACTTGTTTTCTGAGGATTCTTTGTGATAAATGTTATGTTTTGGGGAATTAAATTACCATGTTTGAGAGAAAAAAACTGTGCAAAATGCTTTCTTAGAAAAACAGGCATTGGTGTGTTTTTGGTGTTACTGGTATATATCGTGTGTGTGTTGATGAACTTTGAAAGCAGATGCACTTTGCTATAAGATCATCAAAGGGTGGTCACTTGTAGTGTTTTAAGTTTTCATCAAACTTACGCATTTAAATGTCCCCAAAGGCCCCCATGGTTAAAGTATCACATCAAACCCTGTCTTGCTTTGAAATGTGTATTTATTGCAGTTGCTTTTTTTGTTTCTCTTTCTCTGTTTCAGGACTAAGTAAACTTTTATAGCCTGAAAAGACTTCTGACCTCTTAAGAGATGAGCTCCCAGGTCGAAGGCTATTTCTTCAAAAATGAGATAAATATGTCTAGCAACTCCTGAGGAGAAAAAAATAAAATAAAATAGGTCTCTCCTGGCTGAGGATAGGTCTTGTTGTGTAGAGCAAGTGCAGACATTGTCTGTGATGAAGAATAGAATGTCTCCACTCGCAGCGTCTTTCCCTGCGGGACATCCCCAGAGGGAGATTGAACGTGTGAACTCTGAATGCACATGGCAGAGAAGCATAAACACGCAGTGAAACACAGCTATAAAAATATGACATGATCCATGCAGAATTATTGGGTGCTTTTATTATGGTCATTAAAAAGTGTCCATGAACTCTGTCAAGTGACAAATCAAAAGATGAAACATTTGTGATACAACTTTGTTGCCTTTTAAAAAATCTTCAAAACAGAAAGAGAATTAGATGCAGACCACCAGCTCGAGAGAGTAATGTAGGTAGGTGCTTCACAGACATTAAGAAAAATACTTCATTAAAATACAAATAATAAAGCAACAGATGCACAGAGCTTTAGAGAAGTAAAATTTTCATTTCAGTGGCAGCTAAGACTTCTCAACATTTGAAGTACAGAAGAATGTCTTGGGAATTGTGTTAAAATGCAGATTCTGATTCGGTAGGTTTGGGTTCTGAGAGGGACATGGGCTCCTGCATTTCTAATGAGCTCCCTGGTGAAGCTGCTGCCACACTGTGAGTGGCAAGGGTCTAGCAGGCAGGTTTCTTCAGGCCAGGAATGATCTCACTCATCTTTGTATATCATGGAGTCTGGCACATATCACCCATGAGCTGATCAACAGGTGTCTGCAGGAAGGAGGGACGAACATATGCACAGACAAAATGCAAGACTGAAATGAACACAGCATTTTGTGTTTCCTCTGTTCCCTGGGTCTCTTGGGATACTGGACTGATAGACACCTAAAGAGCCCTTACGTTCTCGGATATTATATGAGTAGAACGAGAAGCAATGGTTGGGGGCAAAAGGGAGCTTTCTATTCAAAATAAAAAGCACTTTCTAAGAATAAAAGCTTTCAAACTATGCATGGTCTGAGGTCATGAATTTTCTGCCCCTGGGAATGTTCAAACATAGGTGGGACTAACATTTGGGGGTTTACTACAAAGCAGATGCAAGAGACTGGCTGATAGCCCCAGAGAAGGTGTAAGATTCCATCCAATCCTAAAACTCTGTGGGAAAGGACAAAGAAGACGGGAGGCCGAGGAGGTGAGGAAGACAGCAAGTTTAGACGTACCCTTCCTGAGCCTCAGTTTTCTTCTCTGAAGAACAAAACTGTGATAATAATGCCTATTTTACAGTGTTGCTGTGACATTAAGTGCAATCATTTCTTATGAAAGCAGCACATTACATAGTAAACACTTTACTTCAACGTAGTGTTGTGCTGGTTAATCTTGAACAACTGGTTTTCTTTCCTTCTCCCAAAAAACCCTGGTTTGTAGTGTTTGCTGACTCCCATGGTATAAATTACTCATATTCTCACCATGGCTGATTTCCAGCTAGCCATGGTTTACCAGCCTGCTCACAAACTTCCTGAGAGTTTAAGAGCGGGCTCTGGCGAGCAGCTGGCAGGAGTCAGCCGTCTGCTCCCACGGTTCCCACCTCACCTGAGCTATGAGTCTTTGTAACACAGAAGAGTAAAAGAGTACCACTTTTCACTGACTCCTGTCCCATAACATGAAGCAGATTCTGCATGGGCTCTGGCAAGCAGCTGGCAGGAGTCAGCCATCTGCTCCCACGGTTCCCACCTCACCTGAGCTATGAGTCTTTGTAACACCGAAGAGTAAAAGAGTACCACTTTTCACTGACTCCTGTCCCATAACATGAAGCAGATTCTGCATTCTAATAACCACTGTTTGTCATATTGCATAAGGAAGGAAGCACAGGAGGCAGAAGGACTTGGACTGGGGAAACGTTCACCTGTCGGCTGACTTATTACAGGTGAGATACTGGCATAGGTGGAGCAGGCAAGGTTCTGAAATGAACTCCAGAGCTGCACAGCTTTGTTTCTGGGATAGAAGGGGTTGAAAAAGAGTGTGAAATAGTAGGAAATTGGGATTGAAACCAACCAAAGAGTGGGCAGGTGTATTAAAGCAGATGGCTTTTTTGAGTGTGTGCTCCTAAAATTGTCAATGTTCAAAACTCTCTTATGTGTTTCTCAGATTAAAATGCTGTGTTAATGAGCATAATTACTCAATAGTTCTTTGTTAAATGAATTTTGAATTTTAAAACCTTATTCTTCCAAATTAGTCATTAAGTATATGAGCATTACTACTTGGTAATTCCATTACCTGACAAGTGTTAGTCTTCATAATAATGACAAAAGTGTGATTAGATCATTAAGCTCAATGCATCAGAACAATTTTCAAATGATATGCTCTTCGTGCATTTGTGTTAAGATATGGTTAATACACAACCAGAAATCAAATCCATCTCAATCTCTGCTGAAAGGATGACAGTCTCTGGTCAGGATGATGTCAAGTCACATGAATGGTTTCATTCTTCCATCTATAAAATTAGACAGTAATGATTAATGTGAATACTGGGCAAGATAATCATTTAATACAGCAAAAATAAAAAAAATCTTGTAATAAAAAACACCACCCACCTGGCTTTAACATTTCAGTGTCAGTTTTTCTCTGTCTTTAATTAGTGATCCTGGTTTTAGATGAAATAAACATGTACAATTATCAAGTCCCTCAGATTGATTTATTCAGAAATTGGTTAAAGGCAATTGTTTTGCCCAATTTCTAATTATACACAAATAATAGAATAGCTGTGGATTATATTTCAGTTTTCTCCATTTGGGGCTTATGTATGAAACAGAGCTTTTTGAAGGTAATAGCTAAAAGTAAATAGCTAAAAGAAATTAATGGCTTGGTGGCAGGATTAATGTCTTAAATATTCATCATAGCCTTAAAAAATACGTATAAGTAAATATGTATATACTCACACACACACACATAAGTTTGATTGAATTTATTTTTCCCTGAAATTCTATGTGCTGGTAGAAGAGGTGATGTTTACAAATGGAGATAGTCCTAAATTAAAACCCATTCTTTCTGGGTTGGATTCTACTTTGTATTTTTAACCTGAACCCTAGGATGGTAATGGAAGTTGAGCTAATTTTTTTACTGTAGCATCCAATTAGGTTCCTTTAGCTTGAGGTTTATAAGAAAAACAGAACGATTAGTTGAGAACTGAATTCATGCTCTGGGATAAACTATACAGAACAAGGTAGAGGTTTTTTAAGAGCTAAATCATGTACAAACACTCGAAGAAAATTATACATAATTTATGGCATAATTGCCCGTGAATCTTGTATTAACTAGCAACTTCTCATCGCAGGGTAGTGATGCAGCCGTCGGGTAGGACTGGCTGGATAGTGTCCTGGTGTGGCTTCCCTTCTTTGTCCCTCTGGTTCTGTGTCTTCAGCTGGCATTGAAAACTTGAGGTATCTCTCTCGGTGCCTGGCTTTCAAGGACTCCACCTTGGTATCTGAAAAAATCTTTCCTTCTAGACCGTGCAGTTTGGTTTTATTTTGTTTCTCATGGGTTCTCCCAAAGGCAATTGTAGTGGTCTTCTCTCCCTGCATGATGGTTTAAAAATAGGTCTGTGAATTTTCTGAATCACCTGCCATCATGAGGCAGACCTAAGACCCTCTCCTTAAGTCTGAGTGGGCCTTTGTGAGGCCTCTATGAATGGAGTTCTGTGGAAGTGTCACCCCATGACTTCCAGAGGCTAGTGGAGAAAAGACCACAGCTTCTGCCATATGCCTTGGGACACTCACTCTAGGAGGGAGTCTGGCACTCCTGAAGCCTTCGTGTGAGTAGAACACACAGCTGCAGGGGAAGTGACACCCGAGGAGCCCAGCTATTTATCAACCCTGGCTATTTATCTTCCCACCAGCCATGAGAGGGAAGAAGGCTTAAGGTGACCCAAGCCGCTGGCACCTTCTAGATGTAGTTGGATGAGATGCCTCCATCAAGAACTGCCTGACTGAGTCAATCCCCAGATTGGAGAGCAAATAAAAGACTGTTATTGTTTTAAGCAACTGTTTTTGAGTGGTTTGTTTACTGCAATAGACAAACCAGAACAGCCTGTGATTTCAGTATGATGATGGATTCCATGTGTTATATTTCAGCAGCCAACCTCTACCAAGAAAGATCACTTAGAAGTTGATGTTCTGGAGATGAGATTGCTTACAGATTCACAATACCTGACCCTAACAATCCACACAATCTCCTTAGATGGGTCTGCTTTATTGCATGTGCAGAACTGGAAGGCTGTCACTCAAGATGAAACTGACAAACATTCTTCGATGTTTAAACTTGATAAAATAGTTCCTTGGCTTCTAACAAGTAAGAAGGGTTTGAGAAGGTCACACACTAATGGAACTTTGTGCAGGAGGAAATTTCTGGAATTAGATGCTGCCATATGATCACTGCACAGCATCCAAGGAGACAGAAGTTTTAAGATTATTGAAACTTTAAGTTCTTGGACAAATAGCACCCCCATAACATGCTTCTCTTTTTTCTGGCTTTAGATTTCTTATTTTTGTCAAAGCAAACAATATTTTCTGGCTTGTTTTCAATTATGAAAGTCCAGTCTTAATAAACTTCATTTCTCTTGCTCTGTTACTTAACGTTCCTATTCCCTGTTACATAAACTATACAGACAAGAGGAGAGATGTGATTCTTGTTCGCCCTCTGCATGCAAATGCTTTCCGAGTGATTCTGAGCAAACTGGTAGGTGCCTCTGAGGCTGTGGTCAAAGGCCACATATCTATCTCATTTGCAAGCTTCCCTAAGTATCTCACACTATCATGCTAGGTCTCCAGGGGCTTTGCTGTCTGTTTCATATCTACTAAGTATTGGTAATTCTTGTTGGTTTACGGCTGCTGTGTCAATACAAAAACATCCCAAGAACCTTATCTGGGATGTTCCCTAAATGTAATTGATGGTTATGTAAATAGGGCTGTAATTCCATTATGTGTTAGCCCCACACCTTCTTCTCATGTCTTAATTGAATGCAACAAAAGGTATAACTTGTAATGCGTGAGGATGAGCTGCTTGGGTCTTGTACCTCACTGGTTTCAATCCTATTGAAATATTCCAGAATACTCATATTGTAATTGCTGCCAGGATGGTTTAAGTTCAGATGCTGTGCTTGATCTTAGATAAACAATGAAGGTAACATTTAAAAAATAATTTAGTGAGCTCTTCTTTTATGATTGCCATAGTGAATGTAAGCCCTGAGCCCACCTCACCCAACACATCCTTTGCTTAAATGATGACTTGGATTATTTACCCAAGGGAGGTGGAGGGAGAGACTAAGGAGATACTCAGTTCTTGAGTTCTAAAATTGTATTGTTTAGGAAAACAATAGCCTTGTGTGTGAGGCTATTATCTTAAGAATGGATTTTCTGAATTCATTTATTTCCACATTTGCAGACCTTGGTTGATAGAATGCTTTCATGCTGTTTAGAAAAGCCATGAAGGCTTATCTGGAGATGACAAAGCAGGCATGAGGAAGAAAAATAAAAGCAAGGCCTCCTCCCTTCTGCAGCAGGAGAGAAAGGAGGAAACAGGCAAGCTAAGAATCAGAGGGGGCTCCCAATCTCTTCCTCCTCTCAGCGATTGCCTGGAGTGGTTGCCACATTAAACAACAGTGACAACACCCCACAGTCCCCAGACTAAGAGACCCCTAAGGTCTCCCCTGCCCTCTGTATTCATTCATTTTTATAATTCTAAGTTATTTGTGTCTCCTAGGTGCCTGCCTCATAAATGCTTTTTGATAATGATGAACTCAAGGTTAAGTATCCTACTTATGCAGAAAGTGATTAGGATCATTTCACAATGTATTAACCACGATGTGCATTTTGGGGGGTTTCCAGAATAAATGAACAAGATTACTTCTGGAACCCCCTTCCCCCTTTGTTTACCTGTGACAAGGTGCAACGCAGACCCTCCGAGCTCCATTCTTGGCCTCATCAATGATTAGCTGAACTGCTTCCTCCCACTGATTCTGGGGACAAAATGATTGTTAATCACACTTTGGTTAAGCTTCTCCCCTCCCCCGGGTCCCTGAACTTCGGCTCACCCCCAGCCTAAGCCAGTGCTCCCCCCTCCTGAGAACAGTCTGCCTCGGAGTAGGAAAGGTCTTCAGAAAGTTCATGGAGAGACTGGTATTATTTTTCGATGTTATCTTTCCATGAAAATTTTGAAGTACCTTTGTGAAATGTTCTTGACCCCCTATCTCCTCCTGACACCCCTTCATTCCTCTTGCCCACACCTGTTTTTTTTTTTTTTCCTTTTTGTCTTTTTTTTCATGTCCAGCAACGGACTGCAACCCTCAGTGTCGCGCCCGCACTGGACCGGGACCGGCAACGGGATCGCAACACTCGGTGCTGCGCCTGCCCCTCGCTCAGCCAGTGAGCGGGAACCGGTCTGTATGTGGGATCCGAACCCTCGGGCGGGAGAGCTACCACGCTCTCAAGCGGCGCACTGTAGCAGTGCGCCACTGGGCCGGCCCCACACCTGTTTTTTTAAAGCCTTATTTACTCCTTCCAATAAAACAGAGACTCTCTCTGCTGAACTCTTAAGTTCTTGCAGACCTTACGATCACAGTCTTCCCCTGGAGCACCAGCCCCTCCCCTTACTGCAATAGTTTTACCTCTTCTTGCCCCACAATAATTTTTTTGAATAAAATCTTTCCTTAGTTAAGTCTGGATTTTTTTTTTTTTTTTTAATTTGACCATACAGCATCCAAACAGGAAAGAACTGGAGAAGAAATACCCTGACCTCTCTCTTCTTGTTCTGAAATTCCCTGCAAATGCCTCCCATGACTGAAGCCAACAGTGAGTTCACAGGGCTCAGCCTCTCGGGGCACAGCTGCACAGAGAAGCAGAGAAAGGCTGGGCAGTGACACAGGGACACTTAGTGGTACTAGGGTGAGGCCTCTTACTTGATCTATTTGTTTTTACAATCCTGGGTTGGTTCTTCCAGTTCACACTGTCTCTTTCTACACCCCAAGTTCCTCCTGAAATGTCTTCCATAATTTTTATATTCAGAAACCACCACTGTTAAGAGTCAGATGTTATTTTCCTTCTGATTTGCATATATGTATGTAACATATACATATGCACACAAACATATCCATAATTTCTTATCAAAAATGGTATTATACAATATATCTAGTTGGACAACCATCTTTTTATACTTAATACGTCTTGGATGTTTTTTCATGTCAGCATATTTGTCTTTTATGGATAAAACTTCAATTTGTTCCAAATTTTTCACCATTATAAACCGTGCTGAAGAAGATGCTACTGTCCATGTTTCTTGCAATTTATGTGAGTTTTTCATTTGGATAAATTCTTAGAAGTGAAATTATTAAATAAAGAATACGGACATTAAACATTTGAATAGATACTGATAGATACTGAGATTTTTCCTTCCAAAAAATTAGCCCATTTTTATTCTCCCACTAGCGGAATATGACAGAGCTTGTTTTCCCAAATTCATGCCAGCACCGGGTATTATTAATCCTTAACCACTGCCAATTTGATAGTTGAAAAATGACATCGTATTGTTACTTGAATTTAATTATTTGTGAATTTGATCAGCTTTTCACATGACTAATGGCCACTTCTCTTGTGTTCTCTGTGAATGATTTTTTTATACCCCTTGCCCACTTAAAAATAGATCAGGCATCTTGCTCTAGTGACTCATAGGAAAGTTGCATAATATCCAGAAAATTTGCCTGTTGTCACATGTGTTATAAATGTTTTTTTGATTTTTCCCTTCACTTTTTAAAGTTTACTTATTCTTTGAAACAGAATTAATTTTCCATTTTAGACACTACATGTAATATATCTATATGTTATATATCTATGTATCTTTGTATATAATAATTATCTATCCTCCGTCTACCTATGTATCTACCTACCTATCTGTCATCTATCTTATACCTCATTGCCTTTGCTTTGGGCTTAGAAAACTTTTCCCGGGCTAAAATTATACAAATATTTGGGGTTTTTAAAAAATCATTATCTTAACGTTTTAATTTTAGGTGTTTGTTTTATCTGGATTTTATTTTAGTAACTGAAGTGAGATAAACATGCAAATTTATTCATTTATTTTTTATTTTTTATTTTTATTTTATTTTATTTTTTTTCCTTTTTGTCTTTTTTTACTGACCGGCAACGGGATCGCAACCCTTGGTGTTGTGCCCGCACTGCGCTCAGCCAGTGAACAGGAACCAGTCTCCACATGGGATCCGAACCCAACCCTCGGCAGGAGCACCGCCGCGCTCCCAAGCGGCGCACTCTCCAGTGAACCACCGGGCCGGCCCCATTTATTTTTTAAATGGCTAGTGGACTCTGTGAAGATTATAAATAATAAATGTCTTTCCTCTCATTAATTTGCAATGTTTTCTTTATCGTATGCTGTATCTACATACGTAGTTGTTTCTGATCTATTCTCTATTATCTTCCATCACTATTTCTCTGTGTCATCACCATATCATTTTAATTATTATTTTGAATTTTGGTATTCTGTTCCTTAGAGATTTTCTGATTATTTGAAAATATATCCTTCCAAATAAACTTTGGAATAATTTTATTAAATTCTTAAAAAAAATTATTTTAGAAATTTGATTATAATCACACTTAATTTAAATATTAATTAATGGAGAATTTATATCTTCACGATATTGAGTACTCCCAGTCATAAACAAGTCATAACTCTGCATTTATTCAGCAGAATTGTATCATTTGCTTCATATAGATACTTTAACTTTCTTATTACATTAGACTGGGGCTATTTATAGAAAATATTCAGACATGGCAGCAGAATTGAAAAGGACTTGGAAATTTTGCTTCTGCCGGTTTGTAATATTTTCCTTGTATAAGGTGGTTCCAAGATGATTTAGAAATGTTGATGATCCTCTTACCTGGATTCTTTCCACAATTTAACATATATTTTAATTTGCATATGAGTGGTCCTGTATTAGTGCATTTCTGTTGCTTATAACAAAATACCTAAAACTGGGTGATTTACAAAGAAAATAAAATTTATTGCTTACAGTTTCAAAGGCTGGGAAGTCCACAGTTCAGAGAACACATCTGGTAAGGGTCTTGGTGGCTGCAACAGTGACGGCAGAGTTTCACATTTCAAAAAATGGTGGGGCAGAGACTAACCTCCTCATTCACTCTCTTTTTAAAGCCCTCAGAACCACGCCCCTGACCACCATTATTAATCCATTCACTACTGAATGGTCTGAAAGTCTAATCACCTCTTCAAGGTTTTGTCTTTCAATTCCCATAATAGGATTTCCCACCCTCTTAACAGTCACAGTGGGAGTCAAGTTTCTAATACACAAAACTTGGGGGACACAATTCAAGCCTCAGTGAGTTTTGGGGGAACATAATTCAGTCCACTACAGGTCCCTCAGTACACTGCATGCCAAAGCAAACAGAATGGTTGACACAGATCTAGTCAATCTGTTAACCAGGTCCAGAAGCACGCGTTTCTCCCTGCTCTTTGTACCCACTCATAAAGGGAAAGTCTGAGACTGGAATCCTCAAGGGAGTGTACGTTCACTCAGTGTCAATCTGGGAGATGTGCTAACTATTCCTAACATAGAAAGTGGAGAGAAGTTGACTAGACAGTGAGGTGGAGATAGGTGGGCATCTTCCCAGCTACTCAAGACTTAGTTATCACTGAAATGTGGATTTGTGATTCTGTTCAAATGGTGTGAAACACTCAGATACATGTATTAAAACTTAAGAATGAATTTTCATTCCAGATTTAATTATATTTTGGATTATCCACTGTCTTTAAATATTTCCACAACTTCACTCCACTTCCAGCTCCTTCCTTCCCAATTCCCTACCTATAATTCTATTTCATACACAAACAGATTAAAAATGTGTTCCTTCTTAGGAAATAAAAAGTTGGCTTAAAAAGGGTGAGTGGATAATTTTTCTTCTCAAGCTGCTACTAAATTTCTATTGGATCACTCTTGTGCATCTGTGCCAATCAATGACCAGTACATCCACATTGCAAAATTCAGTACCATTCAAAAAGGAAATTAATTTGAAAATTCATTATAAATCAGACGTATTTTTTTCTGTCTTCTTTTAGTGTGTGATGATATAACAGTTCATCTGCTCTTGCTAGGTTATTATTTCCAAACCAAAATATCTTGCAATAGGGGGGAAAAAAGCTCATATAAGGTATGATAGATCATTGGAAGGACTTCCATACTTTCCTGAACCACAATTCTTATTTCAAGCCAATGGCTTTCCTTGCCAAAATAAACTCTGATTATGGCAGTAAGTTTGGATAACTTATGTTATATTTCTTGGAGGAGAGGAAATTCACAAAAAAATATAGTTTACAAAATTAAGAATGAGTTGGAAGCCACAATACTAAAAAAATCAGAAAGCCTACAAGAGCTATTTTTTATACTATTTGGGTGTAATCGGTTCTTGAAAGGGTAGTTTCTATATACTTTATCCACATGATGTAATACATGATTCACCAGCTTACACATGAAGTAATGTAGTAATTGTCAACAGGAAAGATGTTTTAAAAATAAGAAAGTAGAAAAGGATGATTCTTCAATTTTGTTTATTCTACAGTTTCCTTCATTTGCTTTCTTGTTGTCA
>NW_007726808.1:62483-68423 GCF_000696425.1 Galeopterus variegatus
GGTGTAATCGGTTCTTGAAAGGGTAGTTTCTATATACTTTATCCACATGATGTAATACATGGTTCACCAGCTTACACATGAAGTAATGTAGTAATTGTCAACAGGAAAGATGTTTTAAAAATAAGAAAGTAGGAAAGGATGATTCTTCAATTTTGTTTATTCTACAGTTTCCTTCATTTGCTTTCTTGTTGTCATATATGCTGCATTCAAATACATTAAAATGCACAGTGCAATGTTAATAGTTTTGCTTTTAACAATCACTTGTCTTTAAGATTACAAAGAGAAAAAACTGGTCTTTTATATTCATTCAAATATTTACCATCTTTTGGTGTCCTTCATTCTTTAGTGTAGATCCAAGTTTCCCCTCAGCCTGCATGAAGGACTTCCTTTAGCAGTCCTGACTTGGTGGTGATACATTTTCTCAGATTATGTTTACCTGAAAATGAGCTTATTTCATTGTTGTTTTTAAGGATATTTGTTGCCCACATATAGAATTATGAATTGATAATTTCCCCCAATACTTTAAAGATGTCATTTCATTATTTTCTGGCTTTTATTTTTTTGGATGGAAAGTCAGTTGCAATTTATATCATTTCTCTTGTATTAGTTATGTATAATTATGTGTCTCTTTTCTGAGTGCTTTGAAACAAACAAACAAACAAAAACCACACCATACTGTATTAGCCTGCTAGGGATGGCAACAAAATACCAGAGACTAGGTGGCTTAAACAACAGAAATTTTCTCACCGTTTGGGAGGCTAGAAGTCAAAATCAAGGTGTCAGCAGGGTAGGTTTCTTCTGAGGCCTCTCTCCTTGGCTTGCAGACAGCCACCTTCCTGTTGAATCCTCATGTGGTCTTCCCTCTGTGTGTGTCTGGTGTCTCTTGTGTGCCAAATCTCCTCTTCTTATAAGGACACCAGTCATACTGGATTAGGGTCCACCCTACAGATCTCATTTTAACTTAATTACCTCTTAAAATGCCCTATCTGCAAATACAGTATAATTCTGAGATACTGGGGCGTAGGACTTCAATATATGAATGTCAGGGGGTGTGCAATTCAGCCCATAACACATGCCTAAGCATATTTAGACATGAGTCTTTTTGTGTGTGTGTGCCTTTGTCACTGTTTAGAATGCAGAAAAGTCATGCCAGTAAGAAATGCTTATAAAACTTTAAAAAGAGTCAGCTATATAAATGTGCTTTCGTTTATGCAACGTCAACATACAGGGATTAAGGGTGAATAATTTAATGATTCACCCTCAATCTGTCTAGCTTATATAACACCAAACACCATAGTTTTCATATATATTTTCCTTCCTATTTTCTCTCCTTTCTCACACTTATATGTAGACCAAACATCACACTGACAGAATATATTATTTTANTCTCTCCTTTCTCACACTTATATGTAGACCAAACATCACACTGACAGAATATATTATTTTACTTATTTCCTAAGTGTTTTGACAATGAATATAAACATCATCAAAATAAGCTCCAATATTAACACGAGATGTTTTTCTCGTTGTTGTGATTATGATCAGCAACAGTATCAAACAGTAGGTAAATTTCTAAGTATTCAGAAATTTGACCATGTAAATTCCAGAGTCTTATAGAAATGGCTGCTATGTTAGAGAGTCTAGTTTTTCTGCACAAGGTCAGGAATAGGAAAGGAACATCAGAAGTTTGTCCCCTGCACATTACACTAGTGGATAATCAATTGAATTTATAAATTCTCTTTTTAAAATGAAATGGTCTTGGGAAGGGTTAATCCTATTAGTCATTTACACCTTAAAATAGCTACTCTAAAAAGACTGCTTTCTAAAAAATATCTTACTGAGCACAATTGCCCTGAGCACAAAGGCAGTTTGTTGAGGGGAAGGTGTTGCCATGAACTGAGTTACTTGGATCTCCTTGGAAGAAGGCAGGTCTCATGAGCTGCAACGTGTTGGCCTTTGTATAGACAGATGCACTAGAAAGTTTCTGAGCATTCCGAGAAGACAAAAAGTACCTCCATCATGAGATCGCAGAAATTTTTGCTCAGGATCTTACTGTTCCTGAAAATCATATTTTGTGTCACTCTTGTTTGAGATAAACCAAATATCTGAATAACTGAATGAGTGTTGGAGTTTCCATTGATGTGTTTGGCTGTTTGGAGTTTCCTGTTGTTTGGAAAGCACTATGGAAAAATCACTATAGAAAGAAAGCAAATAAAATATTTGATGCCTCCTCTGTAGGAACTTCTGTTATGCTGAAAAACAGAATCTGAGAGGTTTGCGGAAAGGTTCAACAAATTCAACTATTTTTAATTTAGCTCCTGTTAGGTTGTAAGCACTGTTTTAAACTCTAGAGATGCACTGGCATATAAACAGACATAAAGTCCTATCTTTGTGGAGTTCACATTCTAGTGGATGAAGACAGACTATAAACCTAATAAATAAGCAAAACATATAGTATGCTAGAAATTGTTATTTCCACAAAGTATGTTAGAAATTATATAGTATGCTGGGAATTGTTAAGTACTATTAAAGAAAGAGAGGAGTAAGTGTGTCAAGAATATGGGGTGGAGGTGGGGTTGTATTTTTAAACAGGAGAGATGGAGAGGGCTTCTGAGGAAATGTCATTTAAAGTAAGACTTGAAGGGGGTAGGGAAACCTGTTATATGGATTTTGGAGGGACAGAGCACTCCAGGCACAGGGAACATGTGACAAAGAAGGCCTGGGGTAGAAGCGAGCCTTCCCGTTTCTGGGAGAGCACGTTGGCTGATTTGCTGTGCTGGTGTGAGGAGGGAAGAGTAAGATGTGGGGGTGGGGGAAGAGGGGACAGTTTGGGGAGGGCTTTGTAGGTCCCTAAAAAGAATTTGGAGTATCTGAATGAAATGGAAACCACTGGATGGTTTTCAGCAGGGGAATTACGTGACCTGGGGTGTTTTAAGAGGCTCTCTGGCTGCTGTGTGGAGAACAGGTTGAAGAGACAATGACCAGAAGCCGGGGACAGGTTGAGGCCATTGTGACAATCCTGGCCTGAGACTGTGGTGCTGAGGATTGCAGAAATGAAGGAAAAAAGAACTGGTCACCCTGGATGTATTTCCGAGGTGAATCCAGCAGAATTCCATTTGGGGTTGGATATAAGGTATGAGACTTGTGCAGTTAAGAATGATTCCAAGAAAGCCGAAGGGATGGAGCTCCCATGGGTGGAGAGGAGAGGATGAGAGGGGGGTCGGGGGCCGAAATCATGGTCACTTTAGTTTTGTTTTTAATCGCACATGTTAGAAATCGTTCAGACATGATCTTAAGAGAAATAAAATGAAGGAGAATCCTGCCCTGTTTGGACAAGCAAACGCTTCTGTTTGGGACATTATACCATGGTGGGTGTTCTTTCGATGTATCTTGATCTGTAGTATGAGATCTTTTGCATGTGGCATCCTCTGATGGAAACCCAAGGGACAGCAAGGTCTTTGTGGTAGGTTGAAGAAATGTTCATGCTCCTTGAATTTGTTTATCCTAAGAAAACACTAGAACATATTGTATCAAAGATTATTCATTCAGTGCAAATAATTTCGGAACTGGGATTCTAAATTTCAGTGCTGCAGCACTTTATAATCCCTGTCAGGTCATAGCAATCTGTTGCATTCTGAGAGGTTTTATTTCAAGTCTACACGTCTTTCTGTTTCCGATACCTCAGATGCCCACTTTTATGCCCAATTCCTGTGAATCTTACCTGGGTGCATGCTCCTGTCTTCTCTGTTGTTTCTGATTTCTATTACCACTTGCTTGATTACAGACTCATCTTTGATTTTTAGCCATTTTTAGTTCTTAAAAGGCAGGCTAAATGAATAGAAAAGTAACATTTTATCTAACATATATAATGATAACAGGTTCTTTGGGGTTTATCTATGCTTATTATTGTTATTTTTGTATGATTAAATTCCATTGCAAAATCAGGGGAATAAATGTTTTAACCGTACATTGAGATAAATCTCTAATTGTGGAAAAACAGCATTCCAAAGGCTGCAGAGGGTGTTGTGCTGGGTGGGGCTCAGGTCTGGAGAGAAAGAAAGGAGGAGTATTAGTGTGGGAGCTGCCATGCACATACTGCAGATGCGTGACTTGAAGAACAGAATTTACTTCCTCACAGTTGTGGAGACTAGACGCTCAAGATCGGTGGGGGTGTCAGCAGGTTGTTTCTCCAATCGCCTCTCTGCTTGGCTTGTAGATGACTCTTCTGTGTGTGGCTGTGAGTGTCTGTGTCCTTATCTCCTCTTCTACAAGGACACTAGTCAGAGTGGATTAGGGCCCACAGATATGACCTCATTTTAATTTAATTGCCTCTATAAAAACTCTGTCTCCAAGTATAGCCCTATTCAAAAGTGTTGGAGGGTTTAGGACTTCAACATGTAAATTTTGGGAGGACACAACTCACCCCATAACACAGGGGATGGGCTTGAAACATGGTACCTACAGTAAAACTGTGCCCTCTGAAGTGAGAGCCTGCAGCTCCGAGGAGAAGCCCGGGATCTGAGGACTGTCAGGACGCCCCCTCCCTCCCCAAACCTTCATACACCGATGACTCAGAAACCAGCAAACCAGCTCACCTGAACTGAGGCACCTTTGCTGCATTCAGAGATTAGAAGTCATGAAAAGAAAATTCAGTAATAAATAAAACTGAGGGATTGGTCCCTTTTGTTAATGACAATAACAAAAAATTATAATCTGTGAAAACTGTGTTCTGTTTTGGCAGTTTGGAGTTCCATGTGTAATCCCTCCTCCAGCGTTATCCATGTATGCTTATATTTAATTATGATGGTACACCCTCTTTCTCAAATATTTTAAAAAATGACACCTCTTTTCAAAGTGAGATTGATGTATTCACAGTGTAGTTCTTAAATTGTATTCAAGTTTTGTAACCACAATGACTTAACATTTTGCCTTTTTTCGATACTTAGTTAACCACACTCTGAGTATTAATATATTTAGAGAGGACACCTGTTGAACCATTTGCTTTGTGGTAAAACTTCATTTTAAATGTATTTATAATATAAACAGATTCACACACACCCATGAAGAAAACTTACAGTTTATGCCATACGATGATTTAAAATTCCTGATTCCACACGAAATGAAAGCTTTTTGCTAAGATACAAAGTAAGAATAAAGAAAATCAGGATGCTGGTGGGGGGCCCAGGACAGAGAGCAGACTGGCCCATGCCAGCAGTGAGGGGGGCAACTTCGACACAGTCTCTTAATTACACCTTTCTGTCTTTTTAAGGCTTAAAGTTTCTTTTTTTTCTTGGCAGTGAGCAGTTCCTGAAATTAAAGCACTCAACCCAAGCTCAGGAGTATTAGAGACTCTTCCTCCTTAACCCGGTGATGGGGGAGGAAGACTGGGCTGGGGAGGCTTACGCTGCTTCCTTCCTCCCTGAGCGGAGCGCCAGCAAGGGTGCCCGCTAATCCTGCAGCCTCCAGCCCGCCAGGCCACCTTGGGGCTCTTGGCGACAGTGTGTGTGCTATTGTGAATGACAGGGCCTGAGGCTGCCTGGACCCTGTGGAACAATAGCTGCAAATCCCTGCCAAGTTGCTTCAGTGTTCAACCTCTGTTACGAAGCTCCCTTGCCCTGGGATTGCCATGGACGGGTCTCGTGTGAGAGACACCTTCACTTTAAGGACTCAGACTCAGGTTATCCCTTTCGATCAGTTACTAAGTCCTCCTGCCCGGAGACTCTGATTTCCTAACTTACAATGAGGGCATTCCCTAGAGGTCCTCTGCCCCCATCTGTGGAGAAGGGTCACCTGCCGCCTCATGCTTGGGCAGCATCACAGGAACAGATGATGGCATGGCAATGTTTTCTGACTGGTTCCCTCCTGCACATCCTCTTCAAGGGCAGCCGTGCCCTCAAGCCATCTGACGGTCGCCCTTGTGAATGACTGACTGCCACGGTC
>NW_007726808.1:68882-73794 GCF_000696425.1 Galeopterus variegatus
GGGCAGCCGTGCCCTCAAGCCATCTGACGGTCGCCCTTGTGAATGACTGACTGCCACGGTCTCCAGAGTCTGGCCACTGGGTTTTCACCTTGCCTGCGTTCCTGGCCTCCCCAACCACCCTGCCAATAGGAATGACGACGCTCCTGTGGGCTCAGTCTTCCTCCTGTCCTAGTCTTTCACTTGACAATCCTGTCTGGCTGCTGACCATCCACAATGTGACATTTGGAAAAATACAATATGGCAGCATTTTCTGTTAAAAAGCCTGAAGGTATAAGGCCAGTGACTCTAATGTCAGTGGCATTGCTCTTGATAGGGATGGAAAACACTTTTACCCTTTTCAATCCTCCTGAGAAAATCACGTATCAAGATTGTCTGTCCTTGGGCTGGCCCCATGGCACACTTGGGAGAGTGTAGCACTGGGAGCGCAGCGGTGCTCCCACTGCGGGTTTGGATCCCATATAGGACTGGCCGGTGTGCTCACTGGATGAGCGCGGTGCGGGCGACACCACGCCAAGGGTTGTGATCCCCTTACCGGTCACGAAAAAAGACAAAAAAAAAAAAAGATTGTCTGTCCTCAACTCAAGTACACACGTGTGCACACACACACAAGCATGTGTACACACATGCACAAAATCACTTATTGTGTCATCGTTGGTCATTGCAGCTCATCGCATGCAATTCAATTCTAACTTGTGACCCAATGTAGTTCCTCATAGCGCCCCTCTCACAATCGAAGGGTAAAAATAAAGTAAGTTAAACAGTATAGGAAAAGACAGGATCTCTGATCAAAAAGAGCTTATTCACATTAGCATTCTAAATAAGCAAATGAACATCATATTGAAATAAGACAGATCGTATCTTCCTTTAATCAGGAATCCTTTCAGTCTCTTTTTCCTCTATGACACAAACTCATTTTTGAATTTTATGAGATGTCAAACTTCCTTGAGTGGTGTGAGAAATAGCTAGAAGGCTTTGAGTAAAAGGTTTCAGGCCGTGATTGACACAGCACGGAGAGGGCATGCGCTTTCCTGACAAGCTGTAAATTCGGAGGTGAGTTACGGTGTACAGGTGCTTCTTAGGGAGGCTCTGACTAGATAATCTGTGCACATCAGCCTATATATCAACACAGGGGCTTGCACACGGCTCCGGGATTGGACACAGCCAGCAGCTTTTCTTTGAGAGGATGTGTGTGGCTTTGACAATGAGTTATGGCAGCCAATGGAAGGGGGGATTATGGATTATGCTGATGAAAAGTGCAACCATCACTCAAACTAGCTGTGACAGAACCTTCCAATCAAGATTCCGCTTCCTGGCCTTCGTGGATTAAGTTAAAAAAAGAAAAAAAGTGCTTGAAGTTCCATTGAGCAGCAAGTCACATCTTCATAAATAAACCTTGACAACAAAGGTGCTTGAAAATATATGCTCTTCAAATTTAACTTATATAAATCACTAGTGAAATGTTTCTCTGTGAACTGCAGTGTCCTGTCTGAATGCTGGTTTCTTTTTGTTAATAAAATTTATTCCTTTTTATTTTCTTGTTAAATTCAGGTATTTCTTGCCTCACCAGGACTTGAAATAAGACTATGTTTCACATCAAGGAAACAGAGGAAAAGTGACTTTATTAATAATGTTATTCTACAAATATTTGTAAGATCTTCTTGTTTTATGTAAACTATTCATGTGAAAGTCTAGACAAAGTCCCCCCTCCAACCCCTGCCACCCAGGTATTTAGTTGTATTGGTTATTTCTGTCAGTTCTTTAAAGTTTGGATTGGAAATCATTTATGTTTGAAATACTGAAATAAATTACAATAATGGAGTTTTTTCAACATTATATGTAAGTTAAAGATATTTTCTATCACCCAGATATCTGGTTTTCAGTTTTACATTAATCTTATGTTATCTGTGAAAACTTATAATTATTTCTTTGTGGTTATTTATTTATTTTTTTTATAATTGTTTTTCTTTTCCTGGAATCATGCCTGGTGGCCTTGTAATAAGCAAAGGAGAAATGTGTTAATAAAGAAAATTCAAAGACATAGTATTAACTGAGCTTCCTTTCTTGTTCCCAAGAAACACATAACATTAGATTTTTTTCCTGTTAATGTATCCCTATATGGTAAATTAACATACAATGTACACACAACTAATATTTTTGTTATTTTTTAAATAAAAGGACACACTTCTACAAATTTTACTCGAGTTACTTTAAAACTAAATGCGGGCAAATAGCAAACGAATTAAATAGAAGTTTCCATTATTAAGTAACAAAAAGTCAGGAAAATATGATAAAGTGTTACTGTGTTAGAAAATGTCATTTTCCTGTTGTGGATTATTTGCATGATTTTAGCATAAAATTATTTAAAAGAGAAAATAATACATGGCAAAATCAAACTGTTAGAAATGCACTCAGTATTTTTTCTCTTTTTTTGTATTAAAAATAAAATATGATTCATAAATTTATTTGCTTATCTGTATGGGTTATGCTTTACATAAAACAAATCTTTAAAATAAATGAGGGATAGTTAAAATAAAATTTTAAATTTATCTGGTAACATCATTTATGGGGCGAGTGTTATTCTGTTACCAATTTTCTCTGAGCATTTGTTGAAGGATTTTTTTGTTTTAATTTGTCCCGTATAAGGCAGTTTAGAGACATGTACCGTGATGATGAGGGAGCTTCAATTAACTTCTGTTGCTGAGATAGTTTATGTGCATATATTACAATATATCAGGGTAATTACCTAATACCTTTTGTGAAGGAATTCTAATAAAGAAAGAAATTGATTTATACATAATGAAATTCAAACTCTTCGTTTAATTTCTTATCTAATTTTATTTTTAGAATGGTTGCAAACTCTTATTTTGAAACCAATGGAAAAAGTTTCTAACTTACATCTAATGTTGAAAATACACCATTATTGTAATTTATTTTAAAGTAAATGAACAGCCAAGCTATGGTTGCAAAATTATGAATTCCTCAAAGGCATTATATGCACCGTGGTACTGAATTCCATTTTTTTTCTATAGAAATTAGACATAAGGGTGTACAGGTTATTTATATATGTCTAATTCTAAACATTATTTAATCAATGGGAACATGTTTTCTGGACTTTTCTGCTTAATAAACATTAATTTTTAAATCTGCCATTGTAAATTATAATTAATGAGCTGCTTTGGGTTTTATAGGCAATAGGTATTTCTTCCTGAAAGTAACTGATGAGAAAATGAAGTGAATGCTTTTAAAACCAGTTGTAAGTTTGAAAACCTCAAAGTTGTTTTGAACTAATAGAAAAGTTAAAATTACTTTCAGGTTTTCCTTCCTTTGGCTTGGTGAAGAGCTAATTAACGTCAGTAGTGCTCCTCGTGTTTGCAACGTGGACTTGTGTCTTGTGGGAGCCGGCGTGAGATGAACACAACTTGAAGTCGGGCTGTGAAAGAAAAGAGGTGGAACGTCTTTGCTCTCTCCTGGGAAATCTGTTTCTACCTCCACCCCCACAGGCTTCAAGCAAGGTGTGAAGAAAAGGGATACTGTTTATACCAGATACTTCAGAGCAAGCAAAAGAAGCTGAAGATAGCAGCTTGAAAAAATGGACAGGTTTCCCTTAATGAGAGATATTCAAAAAATAAAATTTCCTCATCAGATTTTTATCCTACACCTATTAATTAAAGCAGAATAATTATTCTTTGTATTAATTTAATGCCAACCTAGCATCGTGTGCATGCGCATGTGTACACACGTATTCTGCATCTAAAATATGCAATACTTAAAAAATATAGTTTAATCTATTTTAATACTTGTAGCAATCACAATGTATTGTTTTCCAGGTAGACTTCTGTTTTCCAAGGGCTATCATGCACCATATATAATTAATATATACAATGCCAAGTACTAAAATAATTGAAAACCCAGTAGGATTTTTTTTCCTTCCAGTTTTTATTTGGCAATTTGGCAATTATGTGAGTACAACATTAATGGGAGATTCCAAAAATAATTCTTGGAGTAAAAATGTATCTCATTAAAATTTTCCCACAGTTTCTTTACATTTGCACTACGATTAAGAATTTGCATGAGCCCGAAGCACAAGAACAAAATACGGTAAGACTGATGCAAAGTGATGACCAAGAGCAAATCAGTTGGGTATCGGCGGCGCTGCTGAGGACACTGTGGTTCAAAGGAGTCCTCAGAGGGATCCCGGATGAAGCCTTCCATCACTGCTCCACCAGAAAACCCTTCTGGCCATGGTCACCAGACACCTTCTTGTTATTAATTCACATTTCCAGGTCGTAGCCTGCTCATATCACCTCGGCACATGATAGTGCTGATTCTTCCTCTCCAAACACCCTCTCTTCCTCTGTCTTCTGGATACCAAGACTTTGTTTTTCTGCTTCCCTTTCTGGACACTCTTTCTGAGTCACCTTTATTAATTCCTCTTCCATTGTAACTCTCTTGAATGCTGGGAGTTATTAGATATTTTTGCTGAGGTTTCTTCCATTCTCCAGCTACCCTTTCCCCCTTGGATAGTTTCTTGTGTCAGTGAGCAACTATATGCAAGTAACTCCCCACTCTGTCCAGGCTTCTCCTCTGAGTCTTAGGCTTGTACGTTCAGGCATTAATGGAACATCTTGACTTGGCTGCATCACTCAATGTATCATTATTATTATTATTATTTTTTGTCCTTTTTGTGACTGGTTGCACCGCGCTCAGCCAGTGAGTGCACCGGCCATCCCTATATAGGATCCGAACCCACGGCGGCAGCACTGCTGCGCTCCCAGCGCCGCACTCTCCCGAGTGCGCCATGGGCTCGGCCCCAATGTATCATTCTTGATACTTTCCCACATCACCTTCTCTCACAGGTGATTGGTCATCATTTCCTGTTGGTTCTCTCTCCTAAACAATTCTTGATTTAATT
>NW_007726808.1:74267-77342 GCF_000696425.1 Galeopterus variegatus
CGGCGGCAGCACTGCTGCGCTCCCAGCGCCGCACTCTCCCGAGTGCGCCATGGGCTCGGCCCCAATGTATCATTCTTGATACTTTCCCACATCACCTTCTCTCACAGGTGATTGGTCATCATTTCCTGTTGGTTCTCTCTCCTAAACAATTCTTGATTTAATTCATGGCTTTTCATTCCTCTAGACTAGCTGTCTGATAACTGCAGCTGATATGTAGATCAAATCTTTCCCAACACTGGTTTTTGTGAATGAAGTTTTGTTGGAACATGGCCACACGCATTTGTTTATGTGCTGTCTATGGCTGTTGTCTTGCTACCACCACTGGGATGACTTTTGGTGATGGAGACCATATGGCCCACAGAGCCCAAAATATTTACTGTTGTGCCTTTTAGAGGATACCAGGTTTGCTGAACTCTGACATAGGGAATACTCACACACAGGTCACCATAGTGACTCATCCTAATCATTTCAATGTACTCCTAAAGAGACTTCCTGCTCCCTACCCCAAATCTAATCCTCCACAGGACAGTGAGAACCATTACGTATAACATCATTCTCACCATGTCACTTCTTGTTAGGCTTCAGTGACTCCCCCTTGCCTGTGATATAAAATCCAGACTCCTTCACATGGCCCACGACCCTTCAGTGAGCCGGCCCCCACCTTGATCTTTAGCTTCTTGTCTTGCAAGTCTCACTGTTCCAGCCATGTCAGACCCCTCACTTCTGGGTTCTGCACTTATTATTCCTTCTATCTAAACGTAGCCCCCAGAGGAGATGCCATGCCTTGAGGAAACCTCCTGTGACCACTGCAGTCTGAGAGAGGAGCCCCTCCATTGTGCTGGGACAGCTCTGTTTTTTCTGTAGGCACCTTCATTCTGAATGGAGAAGGACCACTTGCCACTTGTGATGGTTAATTTTATGTGTCAACTTGGGTAGGCCATGGTATCCTGATACTTGGTTAAATAGCAGTAGGGATGTTGCTGTGAAGGTATTTGTTAGATGAGATTTACATTTAAATCGATAAACTCCGAGTAAAGCAGATCACCCTCCATAGTGTGTATAGGCCTCATCCAATCAGCTGAAAGCCTTGAGAGAAAACAGACTGACCTCCCCCGAGGAAGAGGGCATTCTGCATACAGATTGGTTTAGGACTCAGACTGCAGCATCAGTTCTTCTCTCCATCCCAGCCTGCCTGCCCGCCCTGCAGATTTTGGACTTGCCAGCCTCCAAAATCATGAGTTAATTTCTTAACACTGAGCAATATCTATCTTTCCATCTGTCTATCTATGTATCTATCTATCCACCTAATTTATCTCCACCCTATTGGTTCTGTCTCTCTGCAGTACTCTAGCTGACATGCCCCTCTAAGCTGTAAACTGTGCATTCTGCACATGTGAGAGCATGTTTGTCTTGCCTGTCATTATTGCAGCAAAAGCTGCCATTGTGCCTAGAATATAGTAAATCCATTTTAAACAAGAGTAAATGACTGGCACGTTGCCTCATGTGGAAACATATTGAAACAGGAATTGCATGGGAGAGAGAAACAAAGGGTGCCATGAGAGAAAAAGGGGTTTATGTGTCATCTCAGGGTGACTCAAGACAGCTCTCTGCTAAGACAAACAGAGGAGCAAAGGGTCTGCAGACCCTTGGTGAGGTAGGAGCTCTGCCAATCATTATCCCAGGGACATGGTGCAAGTGCTGGCATCATGACAGTGAGAAACCAAGAATGAATTCTTTCCACCTCTCAAAATATCATAAGTGAGAAAAATAGGCCTGTAAATGGGGGTTTTGCCCACCATGCACACCAGTCCCTGATGGAGTGTTTCATTGTTGCAGTTAACTTTTGTTAATGAAAATTATGAATCTAATGCCATGATAGGAACATTTGTTTTGCAGGTCAACAATGCTCAGGAGCACTAGCAAGGGGCCAAACCAGCAGCGGCAGTGCTCCATGAAACTAATCACCTGGGGAAATGGATTAAATGCACTGACATAATGTTTAATTAACCTTCCACTTCAGGATGGAGAATTATAATGAGCACGTGATCTCAAAAAAGAAAAAAAAAAGCTCTCAACTTTTGTACACCTTTTCCTTTT
Source organism: Galeopterus variegatus (assembly GCF_000696425.1). NCBI lineage: Eukaryota > Metazoa > Chordata > Mammalia > Dermoptera > Cynocephalidae > Galeopterus > Galeopterus variegatus. The sequence goes on from NW_007726808.1 coordinate 76,365, forward strand.
TTTCAATGTTCATTCAAATCTGGCCTGGCCAGGTACCTTTAACAGCTATTTTCCACCCAACAATTTAACCAGGGCCTTTGCCAAAAGAGGTATGTTCTCTGGTGCTCCATTACCCTAGAGATTATTCTTTCAGACTCTTTTCTCATCTGATTTATTCACTGACTTCGTTTAATAAATACTTATGCATGGTATTTATTATGTACCAGGCATTATTTCAAGTATTTTACTAATGATTAATTAATCAATAGTATTTACTACTTAACAGCTCCATGAAATAAACACTGTTATTATCCACATGTTGCAAAAGAGGAAACCGAGGCACACAAAAGTTAGATAATTGCCCAGATTCATGCAATTGGGACGTGGAGAAGCTGTATTCATGGTTGGAGGCCAGAGATCGGGCTGTAAGCAACTCTTCTGCAGTGACTGTTCTTAGCTCCATATCTTGCTCTGGGCCTCCTTTAAGCTAGATTTTCCCAGATCATCATTCTAGGCTTTTCCAGGCTGGACTTCATGACCCTTTGCTCCATGCTCAGTAGATTTAAGCCAAGTTATCTTGTTTCTAGTCCTTTGCATTCAGACCTTGTCCTGGTTCTCTTATCTGGTTCACTGGTCAATTTAGCTAAGCACACTCTGAGACGGAGAATGGTCACGCCGAAAGCACTTGGCTAGATCAAAGAAAACTAGTCATTCTTAAGAAAGATGATAGAGGGACATGTAATGAAGGGACATAAACAGAACTTATTTTTAATATTTTAAGTCAAATCATGGAATGAAATGGGATTCATTTAAGAAATTGAAGTACTTGAATCAGGTGGTTGATTTCATCACTTTCAGGCTCAAGAATGAGAGACACAGCCTGGATATCTCACTTAATGGGTGGTTAATGTCACAAAGGCAGAAAAAAAAAAATCTCAGCTGCTGCAGTGACCCAATGACCACTCAGTGTCCTGCCGGGCTCATGACTCAGCTCCCTGG
>NW_007726808.1:77628-82949 GCF_000696425.1 Galeopterus variegatus
GCTGCTGCAGTGACCCAATGACCACTCAGTGTCCTGCCGGGCTCATGACTCAGCTCCCTGGCGGACCCCGACCACTTCCCTTTCCCCCAGAGCTGCCAGCAAGTCCTCAGGTGCACCGGCCTTCCCGACTCCCGCGACCTTTCCATCTCTCCTCCTCTTGCTTTCCATTTCCCCGTGCCTTCCTCTCTCCCAGGCTTCCACTGAAATGTTCAGTTTGCTTTAGTTAGTGGATTGGGACTCTGAGTCATTCATTTTTTTCTACTTCTCTCAACATGCTAAATTTTATTAGGGAGGCATGCATTATATTTCATAATTAAAAATAGATTGGAACATTCCAGGGTTGTTCATTACCCTATACGGTCATCCTTTACATCAGACTCTACCTACATGACAGTTCCCAAATCTTTTCAGAACGAATTGTAGATTACAGATTTTGTTGTTAATATTTGTAAATGAAAAGAGAGGAATCTGCTCTGCTTCACACAGTCGATCCTTATTCATCTCTCCTGTCCTGGGAGTTAACTATTTTTCCCTCCATATTCCTATGCTTCCCGTGAGAGAGGCCAGAGAAAGAGATTTCACAGATGTTGAGACAAAATCCATCACGAGAGCTTTGCACAGATAGCACGGAGCTTTGCACAGATAGCACGGAGCTTTGCACAGATAGCATGGAGCTTTGACAATGCAGAGCCGGGGTGGAAAGAGGCTGCCACGAAGAAGTCGGCTGCTAGTGCCTGCCTCTCTTGCTGCTTTCAGGGTCTACAGTTTCCTAGGTCATTATAGCAAGGGAGAGCTGCAGGCAATACATTGTTGTGTTTTGTTTTTATAAAAGATCCTGTCTATAGATTCATTTTTGTGCTTCTGATATTTTCCTCTTAAAATCAATATTGGGATGTATTATATATTTATTGGTTTGCTTGTTCTATGTGTGTCTTACTAAAATGAGAAAGATATTTTTGTTCACTGCTGTGTGCCTGGCACATAGTAATTGCTCAATAAACACTTAGGGAACAAATTAGCAAAGATGTATGAATAGGTATCACATAAGCATGCATTCTCAACAGGCAATGTCAGTTCCTGGGAGGGGAAGTCTTCTTTTTATGTATAAAGCACAGATATACATGCAGAAAATAGATAGATATACAGTGTACCTATGGCATTAAAATTTCATGGAGAGGAGTACTTTAGGAGGGGTAAAAAAAGATCCTTAGGTGGGAGGTGATAATGAGAAATGGTTGAGAAAAACACTGAAATAGAAATCGAGGTGAATGTATTTCATTGGCTATTCTTGTTTCGTTAGTCCACAGATGCATTCATATACGGTGATAATGAGAAATGGTTGAGAAAAACACTGAAATAGAAATCGAGGTGAATGTATTTCATCAGCTATTCTTGTTTCGTTAGTCCACAGATGCATTCATATACCGTGTACAGCATTCTTGCGGGACTAAGAACTTGATTGCAGTTTTTACCAAAATTTGTTACTTTATACTTTCTCTAAATGTGGAGGAGTAATTTTCATTTCAAGGACAAATTAATCATAGACCTGCTATAATTTGGGGAAAGCTGTTTTATTTTTCTGGTAAAGGCCTGTTACAAATTATACATGGTAACATAATGATTTTTTTAAAATGTAATTTAAAAAATGAAAGAGAGGTGTTCTGGCGGCGCTATAATTTGGGGAAAGCTGTTTTATTTTTCTGGTAAAGGCCTGTTACAAATTATACATGGGAACATAATGATTTTTTTTAAATGTAATTTAAAAAATGAAAGAGAGGTGTTCTGGCGGCTTCTCTTTCCCTTATGTACCTCTCTCATCCGACACATTCCTTTTCAGCAAAATATTCTGAAGATCACTGTGTTTTGTATTGCTACCTGCAATTCGGGAGTTAATTAAAAAAAAATTCTGTTAATTAATTTCTTGAGTGCTTCTTATCAGTACACAGGCAAACTGTCAAGCTCATTTTAAAGAAACAGGTTTGTTTTAGCTATTGGTATTTATTAAGCACTTCATTGATTTCAAAGTATATTTTATGGAATGGTGAAATATGATAACTCCAGTTCTGTTAGATTTCTAAAGGCCAGAAAGTGGATTAGGCCAAAGTGATGGATGAAGCAAAATAACAATTTGTATGATATTAATTTAATATGTGCACACAGAAGGGAGACTTTCAAAATAGAAACATAATGAAAATTAAGTAATGTCTTGAAAAATAGGTGCTAGCATCTTTCTATAATCCAAAATTTATTTAGAGTGCAGTGTCCAAAACTTTTCTATGTGTATGTGTGTGAGTGTATGAGGGTACCCCAAAAAGTTCATGGAAGATTTGTACTATCTTTTAATTCTATTTTTACACGGACTTTTTGAAGTGCCCCTTGTATAAGTGAGCACACAGGCATGTGTGCGGTCAAAAGCCTAGGAAGACTTCCCAGCACTGATAACTGGTCGTAGGTGAGTCGGGGACAGCAATGGGGGATGTTTCAATATGTACAGGCTTCCTCGTCACTTCTGCTTCCCATTACTGTGGGAAGCAGAGTGAGGGCTCCCAAAGGTGCTCACGCCACACTCCCTGGAGTGTTTGCATATGTCAGGTCACAAGTAAAACTTTAGATGTGGATGGAATTAAGGTTGCTAATTAACTGACCTGGAGAAGGAGAGATTATCCCTGAGTGTCCTGGATTTTCCGAGTGGTTCCAATGTAATCACAAGCGTCCTTATAAGTGAAAGAAAGAGTCAGAAAAAAGGAAGTCAGAATGATGGGATGTGAAGATTTGACTGGCCATGGTGGCTTGAAGGTGGAGGGTGTCTTGAACCAAGGAATGTGAGCAGCTTCTGCAATCTGGAAAGGCAAGAAAACAAATTCTCTCCTACATCTTCCAGCCAGAATTGCATCCAGGCCAACACCTTGAGTGTAGCCCAGTGAGAACTGTGTCAGACATCCAACCTGTGGACATGGTTTTCTTACTGAGTCTTTCAACAAGTATATGAGGTAAGAACCGTGATGTCCATTCCACAAATGAGGAACCTGACACCCAGAGATTTTAAGTTATTTGTCCAAATACTCAAAGCTGGTGTCAGAGCTACACTTAAACTCAGGTCTATCTGATTTGTAAAATCTGTCCTCTTTCCTTTGAACTACATGGCTTCTCAGTCTACAAGGTACAGATAACATCACTGGAAGAATCTGATATACATTTGTCTTTCTTTGAGACCACCCAGCAGGTTTACTGGCTTTTGGTTTATTTATTAATTTGCTTATTTAATTTTTCAGTGCCCAGTGTATATGGCACATAAATGAAATAGTTGCTCAGTGTGTGAGTATTGGAAGTGCGAAAATATAAATAAGTCAAAGAACAAGTTCTATTGCTGCTGTAGCAGAGAGATGTGGTGTTGTCACCAGGGGATCTCCAGGTATCACAGAGACCAAAACGGTCGCATTCTATGAACCACCAACTTCCTGTGAACTTTCTCTGAAATTTTCTAAGCATGATTAGTTTTTCAATCATTCATGCCATGATGATTTATTTTTATCATCTGGAGTGAGCTTTGACTGAACACATATGTGTGCCTCCTAGATCGTGTACTCCTTGAGGAGCTGGAGCATGTCTTCCTTACTCATGGGTATCATGCTCCTAGTGTGCTTGTTACGAGGGGTTGTGATAACAGAGCCTTTGGGAGGTATCCTTTGCTGGCAAGCATCAGAAACTAACTGTGAATAACACAAGAAAGAGAATTTAGTGGAAAGATCTTAGGTGGTTCTTGCAATTGAAGGAAGAGTTGATCAACTAGGCCATAAGAAAACAATACCCAGGGCAGCTTGGCGATCTCACTCAAAGGCTCTTTGAGTCTTTGGTGCTGCCACCAGATGACAAAACTCCAGCTTTCTTCTTGCCTGTGGACTTTGTTCAGCATTCAAATGCCCAAGAGAATCTGACCAGGTCCACTTGGATCACCAGCCCTCTCTGGGACTACTGGCTGTACCATGTAGAAGGTAGAAGAGAGAGTTTCCCAGACGAAAGTGGGGATACAGAAAAAAGGGCAAAGAAATTCTGGATAGACCCGAATTTTAGACATAGTCTTCAAAAGTGCATTGCAGTATGACAGACACGGGTTCAAACTGTACCTCTCCTGAGACAAAAACTGATTACTAGAGGCAGAAAAGTGAGAGGCTGGTTAATGAACACAAAATTGTGGGTAGATAGAAAAAATAAGTTCTGTTGGTCTATGGTCAACCCAGGAACCTATAATTAACGATGATTTACTGCATGTTATCAAATGACTAGAAAAGAGGAGATCAAATACTCACATCACAAAGAAACGATTAAGCTTTGTGATGATGAATATGCTAATTACCCTGATTAGGTCATAACACATTGTTTACATGTATTGAAACATAACTCTGTACCCCATAAATATGAACAATCAATGTTTCAATAAAAAATTACTTAAAAAAGACCAAAAAACCAAATTGTACCTCTCCTACTACGTGTGATTCACTCTTTGAAATTACTTTCTTCCTCTCTAAAATGAAAGCTATAATAATTTTTTCCTTATAGTGTTGTTGTGAGGATTAAATGAGATAATACATATGTATATCCTTGGCAAAGTGTCTGGCACAAAGTATGCAAACAATAACATTTTTTAAAAAAAGGAACATCCTACAACAGAACTTGGGGAGTCATGTCCTTGATGATGAATTGGGGGAAATGGTTTTTCTTCCTTCTCTTTGCTGTGGTGACTGGCCGCAGGAAATGGCTTTTGTTGGTGTAAACAGCTACCATTGCCCATTGGGGATGGAGGCAGGGTTTCCTAGTAGCCCAGGTGGCCTGGGGTTTCAGAACCACACAAAGGCTGTTGGTGGGCAAAAGATCGAATAGCATGGCTAACCCCAAATTGGTAAATGTACCCACAGATAAAATCGAGTGGACGGAATTCGCTTTTCATCAGTCTCTTTCTAGTCACTCAGATTTGCTAGCTAAACACTGACCGGTTTCAACATGCTTAATTTATGAAAATTGATAAGATCACAGACCATTATTCAGTGGCTTTAGTAGTATAATTTTCTTTTCCCATATTCATTTGAGTTGTTTGAATACCACGTTATCCCTGTCCTCGTCTTCCTTTTCATTTTTTTTTTCTATTGCATTGTTGAAAAACCAAAGCAAAAGCTTTTAGTTAGCTGATCTTATTCTGTGGAGTTGACAGTCTCGTACGGTCAGAATTGTTTTATTACAAAAGCAAACATTTGAAACCACAGATATATAGCTAAGAATGTTTGACTGAGCAGGTGACTTCAAAGATGAATAACTAGATATACTTC